>NC_056741.1:1409564944-1409629944 GCF_019279795.1 Protopterus annectens
AAGCTGATGTGGCTGGGATGGTGAAGGAGCTGATCAGGGAACAACTTCAGAAGGGGTGTCCTCTTAGAGTCCCAGCCCCATCGGATCATGGACCTCTGACAATGTCCACTCCTCCTCCTCTAATCTCACACTTGTTTTCAGATCAGAGTGTTTTTGGCCTTTTTAGGTTGGCTCCAAGGAAGCTGTGTTCCTCATAGCCATTTGTAGCTTTGAGTTCATCTGTTCTGACTCTTTCGGGTGAAGATTGCTCTTGGAGCCAAGACTTCCGAGTTGGATCCAGGAGGGGTGTGCAGTCAACTCCTAAGTTTTTGGAGTAATCTCTGCATCTCAGAGCTTCACCATTTTGATAGTTTATCTCCATGTTCCTCCTCTGGCAGACATCCTACAGGGGAGAGGGTGCTGATGGACCAGGGATCTTCTTGCTCTGCTCCATTGATCTTCTCTTCCCCGGTAAGGTTAGCATTTGGTTAGTGAAGAGGGTTTTTGTCTGCAACTTCAGATGAGGTGGGCCTTCCCCCTCTGCTCCATCCCTAACTGCTCCTTTGATTTGTGTTGTGAGCCAAACCACTCCACACCACAGGAACAGCCAGTCCAAAGTTTCCAGACAGCCCAGTCAGGGACTGTTTTCTCTTCTGACACTTCCCCAGATCATCCCACCGAGGAAGTCCCTAGTAAGAAGGCGGTATAAGAGGAAACACCTGGATTCACCCCAAGTGTCTCTCTCCACTAATACTGTTCTCGATGTTGGAGAAAGGTCCTCCAAATCACCATCTGATGAAGTCTCCTTCGTAGACATCCTTTAACTCCTAAAACACAAGGGTATTTGGTCTGTCCAGAGCCTTTCTTCCAAAAAGTTAGTGTACCTGGAAGTTTTCAGGACTAACCTATCTACATCCTGGTAGCTCCACTGCCTGATGAATTAGTGGACCTAATTTGTCAGAAGGCTTGGAAGGAACTTAACTCAACCAAACCCATCCCACAGATAAAATATAAGATTAGGGCACTACCAGTAGACAGGAAGTTTTGGAGTAAGGGTGTACTGCTTGATGTTATGATTGTGGAGCTGGCCATGAAAAAGAACTTGCATTGGAGAGCGACTGTCCATTCTCCTAATAGAGAGTATAGGGTGATGGACAGATTGGGGAACCAATTCAGTGACTTTTGCCATTTGATCACTGTATTACCTAGCCCATTTTACAAGGTTGGAAAGGGATTTACTCAAACTTTCCAACTTGTTGGCTAGGACCACCACTCAAGGGATGCAAGTGTCTGTGCCCCCTCAGTTGATTTCCTTACACTTGGTTGTGAACTTGTCTATGAAGCTTATCCCCAGTGCAACGGAAGGTGCCTCAAGGGTGTCCGGTTCAGGCATATATATGAGGAGGCATTCCTGAATGTGCCTGTGTGATTTTGTGTAGCCATTGAAGTCCTGTTTCATCAACTTTTTTTTTTAATGGCTTCTCCCTTTTTGGACCCACTGTTGAAACCCTTTCAGGTGTAAGAAGGATAGATGGACCTTGTCTGCTGTTGAGTGCATTTTTCAACCCTCCTAAACCCCAAAGAACCTTTTCAAGGAATCAGCTGGGAGGTCGCAAGATCTGGTTCAAAAAAAAATCTCAATGTCCTTTCCTCAACATATGGAACCGATTATCCCAGAGGCAGAGGGGAAATTGCTAACAATAGAAGATGCCCTTGTGGCAGAGGAGGTCTGCTGATTATAGTGTCAAGCGATACCTTTCTTTGATAGACATTCTCAATGCTCCTGAAAGGAGGTCTGATTGTCTACCTTTGGATGCAGTCTGGATCGTTTTTCTCTGCACCAAACAGCCTGGCTAAGTACAGCAAATGAAATTTGGGTGCAGAGAATTACCAGAGGTTATATCATATCCTTTTTCCTTCACCGCTGTTCCACCCCATCAAAGGGAGCCAGCAACTCAGCAAGCTCAACAGTTGCTTGCAAATAGTCATCCAAGAAGTCCCACCTGACCAGATAAGATCCGGAACTTACTCCATGTTCTTTTTGGTTCCAAAAAAGACGGGACTGGGGACCAGTGTTGGTGCTCAGCATGTTAAACAAGTTAGGCACACACATCTAGTTCTGCATGGTTATGGCACAATGCATTCTACCTTTTTTAGGGAAGGACGACTCAATGTGCTCGATGGACCTCCAGGATGCATACTAACACATACATATAAACAGATGGTGCAGGATGCACATACGCACCCAAGTGGGAGACAGTCATTGCCATTTCAGAGTACTGCCCTTTGGCCTCACCACAGCCCCCAAGGTATTTACCAAATGGCAGTGGTATCAGCCCATCTGAGGCTGCAAGGAATCTGGGTGTTCCCTTATTTGGATGGCTGGCTGCCCCAGCCAGGCATTAGTTGGTTCAAGCGAGAGACCAAGTACTAAAAAATTCATTAACTCTGGGGATCACAGTAAGTTACAACATATCAGAATTGCAACCCATCCAAAATCTGGAATTCTTAGGCTCAGTCGTCATCTCTCAGTCCATGCTCATATCCATACCATTACCAAAACTGCAGAGCATCAGAAGCCACGTCAGGAGAATTACTTACAGAATGAAGATGTTGGCCAGATAAGTCCTGCAGACTCTACGCTCCCTGTCAGCAGCCATTTCCTTAGTACCCCTAGCATGATTTCACATGAGTGTTACATTGGATGCTACAAACCCAGTGGTCTATATTATCCTATGTCGACAAAGTTAAGGGTTACTCAGGTGTGCAAAAATGACCTCTCATTGTGAACACAGTCAAGTCAGCCCCAACAAGGTCGCCTGTTCATATCTCACCATCCCAAGGCCACAAATGCTTTGTAGATTGGGTAGGGATTGCATATTTGGAGAAGACAGTCCAAGGCACTTGGTCCCCCACAGAAGCCGACCTGAATGTCAGTGCTCAGAAGATGAGAGCGATGATTTTGGCGTTGCAAGAATTCCAAGATTCTCGCCCTCTCGGGACAGTTGTGATCCAAATGGACAATGTCAGTAGTTTGGTATATTAACAAGCAAGAAAGAACCCAGTCTTGCCCCTTGTGTCGGAAGCACTTAGTGTGACAGTAGGTGATGGCCTCTATTCGCTTTCTGGTGGCAATGCACATTCTGGGGAAAGTCCAGTCTGATAGCAGACAAACGCAGCAGTTCCATTCTATTACCTCACGAGTGGTCCCTCAACCAGGAAGTGATGAAAATCATTTTTCATCAGTAGGGCCAGCTTTGCTGTTATAATTCTTTTATCTCCCCTAAACAACAAATGCAGTAGCTTCTTTATCCTAATCCCCCAGTGGTGGAGTCACTGAGGGATGCTCTTCTCCATGATTGGCCCCCACAGTCTGTTCCACACCTATCCTCCAGTTCCCTTCATCCCCAGGTTCTTAAAGAAGGCAACCAGATTCAAGAGCAGAATAATTCTCATTGCACCTTACTAGCCGCAACGTGTAGTTCCCCTTTTTGTCCTCACCTACCATCTCCACCTTGGATTCTGGATCCAACAGGACTGATTCACCCAAACCTTCCCAACCTCAGACTCACCGCATGTTTTTTCCAATTCCATTGATGGCTAGGCAACCTATGATTTCTTCCCCAGACCTTTTTTTCCTATTATCTTCCCATGAGCCATCTACTAGGAAATTGTACAAAAGCAAGTGGAAAAGATTTGTTTACTAGGTGGAACAAAATCACATAGAACCCTTTACAGCTCCTTCTTTTGCAGTCTTTGAATTCTAGTAGAATTTTTTAATGAAGGAACAAGTGGATCCACTATTCGAGCTCAGCTTGCAGCAATTTCAAATTTCCATGTGGGATTACACAGCTCTTTCCTGGCTTGTGCAAAGATTTGAAAATTTTTCTGAAAGGTGCTTTTCTGCCAAGACCTTCCTTTAAAGACCTTGTTTCCCTATGGGATTTAATTATAGTATTACAAGACGTAATGCGACCCCCCCCCCTTTGAGCCCACAGCCAGTTGTGATTTGAAATTCCTGTCTTGGAAGACAGCTTTTCTGATTGCTGTAATATAAGCCAGGAGAAATGCAGAGCCTCAGGCTTTATCCTCAAAATCCCCTTACTTGTTTTTTCACAAAGACAGGGTTTCCTTATGGACCAGTGCTTCCTTTCTACCAAAGGTGGTGTCAGAATCAACTGGAGTAGGTGTGCTAAAAGTTTTTGTGCTCTAGGGTTAATAAAAAAAAATAAGTTTTATGTACTTAACCATAACGTTCCATCTGTGCTGTCCATTTTCATTCTTCCTCAAATCTCCACCCTCCATTTATCACACATGAATTCTGGAGGAATGAAGTTTTTGAGGAGTCACATGTCCCATGTTTTCAACTGTAATTATGACAGTTCTTTATGGTCTTCATGTCGAGCTACAAACAAGCTCTAAGGGATGTTAGGGGTGGTGCATTGTGGGTATATAAGGAGATCGAGTTTGTTGGTGTCCATGAGCTAGAATAACAATGAAGTCTGATCCAAACCGATACATTGAAGAAGAATGAAAATGGACAGCAGAGATGGAACGTTATGGTAAGTATGTAACTTTATAATAACCCTAGAGGACAAAAACATTTAGCACAACTATTCAGGCAACAGAAAGTAGAAAGGGCTGTGTCGCCAAGGTTAGGGAGCCTATAACATGGAAGGTAAGAAGCGATCCTATAGAGGTATTAGAAATATTTTGGAAATTCTATGAAAGTCTGTATAAAGCAGAGAAATATGAAAATCAAGAAAAGATACAAATGGAAATACTTATGGAGGAATTAAATATGCCAAGAGTAGATATAGTTGAGGCTGAATTACTAACAGTATAGGAGGAGGAGAGATAAAAAATTATCATGTATAACCAGTCTACAGTGAAGCCCCCTGGAATAGATGATTCCTTTGGAAGTTTGGAAGCTTGGAAAAAAAACTGATAAAGATCTGGAAGGTTTTATTGAACAGTATTTTAAGAGGAGGAGAAACACCAATATCCTGGAAGAAAGCAGTGGTAGCTGTAATACCTAAAGAGGGTAAAGATGCATCAGATCCAGCTTCGTACAGGCCGACTTCAGTATTAAGCCATAATTATGAAGTGTACATGTCTATAATAGCTAAAAGAAAGGCAAAAATAATGCCAAAATTGATAGATGTGTATCAGTGTTGGTTTGTGGATGGGAGGCAAAAATATGACGATATTAACAGAACATTGATGATACAGAAGGAAGCAGAATATAAGAAAGTACCATTGTTGGTGGGTCTTGATGCAGAGTAAGCATTAGACAGAGTAAGCTGCGACTTTGAATAGGGCAATGGAAGCATTTACATTTCATGAAAAAAATATATAAGGTTGATTAGGTGGATATATGAGGGATTGGAGACGAATATTAAAGTGGTGGGTTCCTCTGTGATTATTTCTGCTTGAACAGTGGAACCAGGCAGGGGTGGTGATCATCGTGTTTCACTGTTGCAGTCCTAACCAATGGGTTATCCAGCTCCCGGTAGCCCTCAATTAGCCAGAATAACAAAGGTAAGTAAATATAACATCAGCTGTCGGTTGTAAAGGATGTCAGGACGTCTGATATTAAAGAAGGGCAGCCAACGTCACTTCCTCAGTCTTCCTTGTTGCTGAGCCCGAAGCAGAAGCATTTCTTGCATGTGTGCCGGTAGCACACCTTGGGGGCTATTAAGTCTAGGATAGTAAGTGTGCCTCTTTTGGCAGAGAGTAAGGATATGCAGCTTTTGCTTTTTTCTGCCAGTCTTGTCAATAAGCATTCTTTACATTGTGGTTTTGACATTCTAGAAGCCTCCGGTAGGGCTACAGCTACTGGATCTGTTGTTAGAAGGCAAGCTTGGCTCAGGGAACAGCCCCTACCAGAGTCTGTCAAGGCTAATCTTTTAGATGTACATTTGCGTAAGGACAGTCTTTTTGGCAGCAAAGCAGAGTAAGTGTTCAAGAAGATGGAGGATAAGGCCATGTCTATGCAAACTGTTAAGGATTTTCTGCAAGTTCAGCCTCCTCACTTTAGCAGGAATTACCCTTCTAAGAGTTGGATGTTTCCTGATACCAGCAGACAGAACTGTTCTAGGACTAGAGGTTACAAATCTTCTAGGGGGCAGGTGGCTACCACTCAAAGGTCTAAGCGCTGGCATGCTTCCACTTCCAGGGCGGGAAGTTCTAAGCCTGCATCTCAATCTAAACACTCTGTGACTTTTTCCAACTTCTGTTTGTCCTTGCCTGCCTGGAGAGTCCTTTAGGGGGAAGATTGGCCCTTTTTGCAAATGTCTTGGCCACTATCGCGGATGGCAGATGGGTACTCAGAACTGTATCCGTAGGGCACAGGTTTTCTTTCCAAACCTTTCCAGTTCCCAAAGGATTCCCAGACTCTCCTCCAAACCAAAGGGCAGAAGGAGAAAAACAAATTTTGTCTTTGTTTCATCTGGGAGCAATAGAATCCGTTCCTTCTCAGCAGGTAGGCCAGGGTTTCTATTCCAGACTTTTCCTACTTCCAAAAAAAGAAGGCACCTGGCGTCCTATCCTAGATCAATACATTCTGAACTCTTTCTTGAATGCACTCTCTGCATCAGTTGCTACCAATGTTAGAAAAGGATTCCTGGCTGGTAAACTTTGGATCTCAAAGAATATCTGCACATCCCTATCAGGAAAAGTTGCAGGCAATACCTTCGTTCCAGGGTGGGCAAGCAACATTATCAATTCTCTGCACTGCCCTTTGGCTTATCTACTGCTATCAGAGTTTTCACAAAGGGCTGGCTCCAGTCATTGCTTTTTGCATACAGAAGAAAATTCAGATTTATCCATACTTGGACGACTGTCTCATTCAAGCAAATTCTCAGGAACAGCTGTTAAAGGATCTAGAATTTGTAAAGACTCTTCTTTCTTCCCTGGGTTATACTCTCAACGAGGAAAAATCAAAAATGGTGCCATCCAAGGAGATAACATTCCTGGGAGCGAGTCTGAACACAGCCGGACAGATGATGCATCTCACCCAGGAGAAGCAGACAACTCTTTCAATTTATTTCAAGGACTTGGCAAGCCTGCCCAAGCTCCCTGCAAGGAAATACTTGCAGGCTTTGGGATACATGGCCTCTTGCATTCTCATGATTCCATATGCAGGACTGCATATGAGGAAATTGCAGTGGTACCTCAAGAACATTTGGGGTCAACACACACAGGACCTGGATATGATGATTCCTCTGCTTCCATCTCTGCAGACAAAGTTTCTATGGTGGGCAACAGCTTGTCTATAAAACAAAGGCATGCCTTTTTGCCCACCTCCTGCCACTCAAGTTCTTACTGCAGATGCATGGGACTGCGCCTGGGGAGTTCACCTGGATGGCAGATGCATACAGGGATGTTGGAATGCCCAGCAGATGCACCTGCACATAAATCTAAAGGAGTTGATAGCAGTTCAGCAGGCCTTACTAGCTTTCAAGCATCTTCTTTCTCCAGGAGCCCTGCTCGTCAGAACAGACAACACCACAGTCATGTGGTACATCAACAAGCAGGGAGGGAATGTTAAGTTGTCAATCTCGCCTTCATTCTTGCTGGATGGGTTCGGAGCCGATCCTCGGCTCCGACTCGGCACTTGCTTTAGCTTAGGAACTCCTTTTACCAGCTCGAGGCAACCCTATATCCCATGATGCAAGGCGGAACTACCTCAGATCTCGTTTGCTGCTTAGCGAAAGAGGTCTCCTTTACCAGCAGAGGTAAGTGAATTTCTTGTCAAAGAAAGAGAAGCTTAGTTAGGGTTTTATTTTTCCCTTTTAGTCATAGTATAGTCTGTAGTAGTTTTACAGCCCACCCTATTCCCTTGTTTTAAAACTTTTATACCTTTTAAACTTTTAGTGTAAAGTTTTAGTTAGGCCTAAAACCCCAGTTCTTAATCCCTTCCTGTGTGTTTGTGTAGGGGATTAATTTTGTGTGTTTGTTGAGGTTTGTGTGTGTTTTCTTCCTCCTAGGATATGTCTAGGGAAGGCAAGGTCTCAGGCTTCAAGAAGTGTGACTCGTGCTGTCAGAAAATGTCTCTGACAGACGGTCACACTTCTTGTGTTTATTGCCTGGGGCCTTTGCACCTGCAGGACTCCTGTGCTTTGTGTCACTCTTTTAGCCAGAGAGTCCTGCAGGAGAGAAGGAATAAACTTATCCTCCGTGGCTTACTTAAGCCAGAAGGTTCTCCCTCTAAAGCAGGGTCTGGGAAACCTTCTAAGCCACCGAAGGCTCAGGCTTCAGTTTCCAAGCCTCCTCCGGTGGCTCCAGCTGGAACCGATGTATCTGCCTCGAAAGTAGTGGGTTCGGTGCCGGCTGGCTCCGATACCTTATCTACTGTAGCCTTGTCGGCTCCGGCTGGAGCCGACACCTTATCCAGCATCGGAGCCGAGGAACCTTCGGCTCCATCTGGTGTTCAGGGACTTCGCCCGATGGCTCCGCCCAAAGAGATCTTGGTCCCCTTCATTACTGAGTATCCACTGCCCGGGTCTCCCTTTTGTCGGAGCGGAGCCATCGCAGCCGATCTTCGAGATCTTCCAGGCTGTCTGACCACGACTTGGAGAGGGTGGTAAGCAGGCTGTTGAAGTCTCAGGCACTGGCCCAAATGCTCCATAGCCCATCTCAACAGACTTCGCTATAGCCTCACCCTTGAACTTCCTCCTCAGACTCCACTTCAGAGTTCGGAGCCGGAGCTTCGGGACAGCGACTGTTTCGTGCCGGAGCCGATACATCCTTCGGCTCCGTCATCCTCAGCTCCGATCTCCTCCTTGAGACCTTCCTTGAGGGATCCGTCATCGGGTTTCCCTGTCGGCTCCGAGGGGCTAGTGGCATCGGACCTTGTCCAACCCCGCCTCCCTCTCGGGCTTCGCTTTGGTAAGCTCGGCGCCGACATCGGCCTCGGAGCCTTCCTCTCAGTGGAGCCGGGCATTCCTGTTTCCTCGAGCGGGATATTCCGCCTCCCGGGAGGGGAGCCTTTGAGGTGATGAGGAGTGTCCTGGCCTCTGAGCCTGGTCAACGGTCCATCCCTCTAGCTCCTCCCTCATCAGTGCCTGCAGACGCCTCTTGCCAGCCTCTTGCTCTCAGGCCCAGGGATCCATCGCCCCAGGTTTCCCCATTGGGAATTTCCTCCTCTTCCGAGGTTTCTCCTGATCCTGCAGGGGAACCCCCTCGGAAGAGGACGTGTAAGAGGAAACACACGGACTCCCCTGAGTCTACTACATCTGATACCAACTTAGATGAGTCGGAGGGTTCCCCACGGTCCCCCTCTGAGGATGTCTCCTTTTCAGACATCCTTGAGCTCCTCAAACAGAGGGGAAATCGGCCCTCCATTGACCCCTCCGAGGATGAGTCGGTATACCTGGAGGCTTTTGGATCCCGACCCTCCACCTCCTGGGTGTCTCCGCCTTTCGTCCCACTGATGCAGGTAGTGGCTCGAAGGCATGCGGCTCCAGATTCTGTGGAACCTGTCCCCAGGAGACCATCCAAATTCATCACTGCCCCTACGGACAAACAGTTCCTTTCCAAGGGTGTCTCTGTGGATGCTATGGTGGTGGCGGCGGCCACTAAGAAGGAACTGGCGGATCCTTCAGTACCTGTCCATCCTCCTAACAAAGACTCTAGGACCATGGACAGGTATGGAAAGCGGATGTTTTCTTAAGCGACTTTTGCTATGCGTTCGCTGAATTATCTTTGTCACTTCACCAGGCTTCAACGAGATATTCTCAAAGAACTGGGTGAAGTAGTCCAGGATCCTTCTGCTGCTGGGGCTCAGGAAAAGATTGCCTCGCAGCTTGCAATCCTGAATTCCATATCTAACTCCTCCATGCGGCTCATATCCTATGCGGCCGATGGAGCGAGCAGGGCCGCAGGCACAGGAGTTGCTCTTAGATGCCAAGCCTGGATGCGGCTTTGTAATTTTATGGACCCTTTAATGCGCCCTTCACTAATACCCCCTTTGATGGTTCGCTTTGTTCGACCTCAGGTGAAGGATACCTTGACCAGGTGTGAGCAGGACGGTAAAACTCTTTCTGCCGTTGGAGTCCAGTTTTCCACTCCTTCTAGACCATATCCCAAGGGTCAGAAGGGGGGAAGATGTGGTTCAAGAGCCCAAGGAGCTACACCGGACGACGTGGTCAGTTTACCCCAGAGGCAGAGGGGTAACAATAATAGACGCCGCCCTAGAGGCAGGGGGTCCTCAGAACCAGGGCAACAGGGAGTCTCTTCCTGAGAAGCCCTTTCAGCATCCCTGAGGTGTTGCCCGACTGTCCACCCTTGGAGGCAGTCGGGGAAGGATTTCGCTGTACCCAGTAGCCTGGCAATCCCTATCTCAAGAGAGTTGGGTACAGTCGATCATATCCGAGGGTTACAAAATCCCTTCAAAGGTTTCCCTGCACCTCTACAATCCCTTCCAGACATCTCACCCGGTCAAAGGGATTTGGCAGAACAGGAGGTTTCAAAGCTCCTAGAAAAAGAGCCGCCCAGACTGTGCCAGCAGACCAGGTAGGATCCGCCTACTTGAAATTCTTTTTGGTCCCCAAAAGGACGGAGATTGGAGACCAATATTAGACCTGAGCAATCTAAACAGATTTGTCAAGAAGGCAAGATTCCGGATGGTCACGCTTCAGTCCATTCTGCCTTTTCTGGGCAAGGACAACTGGATGTGCTCTATAGACCTTCAGGATGCGTACTATCACATAAAGATTCACAGGCGCTCCAGAAGGTTTCTCCGCTGCTAGGGACCAGTCATTACCAATTCAGAGCACTGCCCTTTGGCCTCACTTCAGCCCCCAGAGTGTTCACCAAATGCATGGCAGTGGTCACAGCTCATCTGAGACATCAGGGATTCCAGGTGTTTCCCTACTTGGACGACTGGCTCCTCTCCGCCACCACCAAGTGTCAGCTTCTTCAGTCCAGAGACTACACTCTACAGCTTTGCAGGAGTTTGGGAATTTCAGTAAATTTCGAAAATCTTCTCTGCTGCCTTGCCAATCTATCACCTTTATAGGCGCAGAATTAAACACCGTCAAAATGATAGCCAGACTAACAGAGCAAAGAATTCTGGACATCCAAAATTGCTCGGCTTCTATTGCAAAGCAACAAGATCAAAGCCAGATTTATACTGAAGGTTCTAGGTCTTATGGCTGCGGCCATTGTTCTTATACCACTGGCTCGCTTCCACATGCGTCTTCTGCAGTGGATGCTATTCACGCAGTGGTCGTACCACAGTCTCCGATGAGGCACGAAATCTTGGTCACACAGTCGTGCAGAGCTCATCTGAACTGGTGGATATCTTCCCCTCTTCTTCATCAGGGCCGACCCTTTATTCCCCCTCCTCCAGTTGCCACAGTCACTACGGATGCCTCTCTGATTGGGTGGGGGGGGCATTATCAGGGCAGGATGGTCCACGGGACGTGGCAACCCATAGAATACCATCTGCACATAAATGTCCTGGAGATGAGAGCAGTGCTTTTAACGTTGCAAGCCCTCAACGACTTTCTTCCCACGGGGACTATTGCAGTACAAATGGACATCATGTCCGTGGTCTGGTACATCAACAAACAGGGCGGGACCAGGTCCTATCCGTTATGTCGAGAAGCTCTCAGACTTTGGCAATGGGCGATCTCTTCTCAGCGGTTTCTGATAGCAACGCACATCCCCGGCAGGTCCAACCTTTTAGCGGACAGGCTGAGCAGATCCATTCTGATGCCTCACGAGTGGTCTCTCAATCAATCTGTAGTGGATCAGATTTTTCTGAAGTGGGGCACTCCTTGTTGCGATCTTTTTGCTACTCCGCAAAACAACAAGTGCCCCGATTTTTTCACTCTTTTTCCCCTTCCAGGCCATCCCCTGAGAGACTCTCTAATCCGGGATTGGCCCCGGGGACTTCTGTACGCTTTTCCTCCCTTTCCCTTGATTCCACAAGTCATTCAGAAAGCCACCGTTTTGAGAGCCAAGTTGATCCTCATTGCCCCATATTGGCCTCGACAAATTTGGTTTCCGTCTCTGCATCGTCACCTTCTGGTGCAGCCCTGGCATCTGGACCCAGTTCCGGATCTCTTGATCCACCAGTCGGGTCAGCAGCACCGAGCCATTCATTCTCTCAACCTCACTGCTTGGTTGCTCCACTTCCTACCCTAGCCAGGCTACCGATGATTTCGACTCAGTCAGAGACATTTTCGTGTCTTCTTTGAAGTCGCCCACTAGGACTGTTTATGCTAGCAAGTGGCGACGTTTTTCTATTTGGGCAAATTCCAAAAATATTGACCCCTTTACTGCTCCTGTACATTCGGTTTTAGATTTCCTGGCGGAGGTTTTCATTCAGGATCCTCGTCATCTACAGTCAAAGTACAACTGGCTGCTATTTCCAAGTATCATGTTGGCTTGCATGACAATAACATTATGTCTCATAGATTATGCAAGGCCTTTCTGAGAGGAGTTTTTCTCCTAAAACCACCTATAAAGCATCCTCCTCCGCAATGGGATCTAAACTTAATGTTGGCATCCTTGATACTACCTCCCTTCGAACCGTCTGCTTCATGTTCTTTGAAATTATTGACCTGGAAAACTATATTTTTACTCGCTGTCACTTCTGCAAGAAGAGTTTCCGAGATTCAAGCTCTCTGCATTCGCTCCTTATTTGGTTTTTCATAAGGACAGGGTATCATTAAGAACTAACCCTTCCTTTCTTCCCAAAGTCGTATCTCAAACCAACATTAACCAATCTATAGACCTACCAGTCTTTTTCCCAAACTATTCCGACAGAGCTGAACAGAAACTGCATTTTTTGGATGTCCATAGTCAGCTCAGGTACTATTTGCATAGAACTAAACAATTCAGAAAATCGGACCAATTATTTGTCTCCTATGCAGAAAACAGGATAGGTCTTCCAGTCTCTAAAGTGACCTTATCCAGATGGTTAACTTCCACTATTTCCTATGTATACTCTCTCAGAGGCAAGCAGCTATCTTCTAAGCCAAAAGCACACTCAACCAGGAGTCTATCCACTTCTGCAGCTTTTCAGGATAGACTACCCATTGATACCATTTGTGCAGCAGCTACTTGGGCTACGCCTCATACCTTTGTCTCTCATTACAAATTGGACTTTGCCTCCAGAGATAGGGCCAGTTTTGGTTCCACAGTTCTCAAGAGTCTGTTACATTGAGCCACCCGGGATACAGGTGCTAGGGACGCGGTCCCATCCAGCAAGAATGAAGGCGAGATTGACAACTTAACATTTAGAAGTTATGTACCTACCATAACGTTCCATGTTAGTTGTCTTCTCTCACCTTCTTTCTTGCGTCCCTCCCTCCTTCCCCCTGGCCTGGACAGATCTTGAAGAGTTCCTATTAGGTTGTTTCCTCCTGAGCCTTCATATGAGGACTTCTATTAGGATCTTATGTTCCTAATTATGTTAGGATAGTCTTTAGCAGGGTAGGTTAGCTACCAAACGAGATCTGAGGTAGTTCCGCCTTGCATCATGGGATATAGGGTTGCCTCGAGCTGGTAAAAGGAGTTCCTAAGCTAAAGCAAGTGCCGAGTCGGAGCCGAGGATCGGCTCCGAACCCATCCAGCAAGAAAGAAGGCGAGAGAAGACAACTAACATGGAACGTTATGGTAGGTATATAACTTCTAATTCATTCTTACCCCCTGTGCAGGCAGAGCATGAATCTCTGGTCCATAGCATCCTTGGGCCCGCATCTTCTAGCTCAGGTTCTTCCAGGAAGGCTCATTGTTTTGGCAGACTAGTTGAGCAGACAAACCCAGGATCCTCACGAGTGGCAGTTGAACAGAGCAGTCTTTTACAGCATCATTCATTGTTGGGGGCACACCTCAGGTGTATCTTTTTTCCTCCCCAGACAACCATCTTCTACCTCTTTTTTGCACCAGACAGCATCACAGCAGAGCCTGGAAAGTGAATGTTCTGTCCTTTCCTTGGATACTGCTGTTAGTTTATGCCTTCCTTCCTCTTCCTCCTCTTCCCAGAGTATTATTGAAGACCAGGGATGAACGACCAAGGATTATTCTCATAGCTCCGGACTGGCCCAGACAGCATTGGTATCCACTGCTTCGCAGTCTCTCCCAATTTCCTCTTTGGCGTCTTCCTCTGAAGCCAGATCTTTTGGTTCAGGAAGGGGGAACATTCTATATCCTCATCTTCAGTCTTTCCATTTGGCAGCATGACTCATTATATGACTCCATCCTTTTCTTCTTCCCTTTCCCAGCAGGTGGTTGACGTGCTGAGGGAGGCCAGGAGGCCTAGCACTAGGAAGTCTTACGCTGGCAAATGGGAAAGATTCTCTCATTGGATGCGGGCTAGAGGGGAGTCTTCTTCTCAGCCTACCATTCCTTTGATCCTGGAGTAACCTGGCTGATTTGCTTCGGGGTGGTCGGTCTTTTTTCTCTTTCAAGATCCATTTTTCAGCTGTTTCTGCTCATTGTTCTTTTGAGCATCCCATTTTCTCTCATCCCCTGATGAAAATGTTTCTCAGAGGTGCTTGCAACTTAAAGCCTCCCAAAAGGGCACCTACTCCAGCCTGGGATCTTAATTTTTTCTAGAGAAACTCACTCTTCCTCCATTTGAGCCAGTTGCCACTGTGGATTTAAAGTCTGTCTCTTGAAAGACTGCCTTCCTCTTGGCTATAACTTCAGCAAGGAGGGCTTCGGAGCTGCAAGCCTTGGCTGTGGAGCCTTTTCTTATTTTCCATGCAAATAGGGTCTCTCTGAGAACCAACCCCTCCTTTATGCCTAAGGTGGTTTGTAGCCTGACTCTTAATCAGTTCATACACCTTCCTACCTTCTTTCCTAATCCTCGAAATAAAGGTGAAAGGATCCTACATTCTCTTGATTGTGCACAAGACCGTTCAGGTTTTACCTGGAGAGGACTAAAGACCTTTGAAAATCAGCACAGTTATTGATCAGTTTTGCCCCTGGAGGCAAGGGCAAGGCTATTTCTAAGCAAACCATTTCTAAATGGATTGCACATTGCATTACTTTTTGTTTCTTTCATGGCAAGTTTCCTCCTCATTGGGGTTAGGACCCAGTCAACTAGAGCAGCTTCCACATCTGCAGCCTTTTTAAGGTGTGTCCCTACTAAAGACATTTTGGAGGCTGCCACATGGTCTTCTGTTCACACTTTCACAAAGCATTATAATTTGCCTTTGTTTTCCAGAGCCAAGACAGGGTTTGCCACTGCTGTTCTGCAGGGCATTATCTCCAACCCTTGATTCTGTTGGTTCCTCCTCCCTTTTCTCTGGACTTTGGTAATCAACCCATTGGTTAGGACTGCAACAGTGAAACACGATGAACATAGTACAGTTGTGTACACTTACCATAAATGTAGATGTTCGAGTGTATTCACTGTTGAAGTCCTGGTTTCCCTCCCTCCTTCCCTCTTTTTGGTCCTCTCCTTTTCTCTTTTCCTAAGGTGCAGGTTAAATTTGGTATTTTTGCCAAAATTGCTTTTGGTTTAAGCCTTGTTTTCTGGAGTCTTCTGACTGTTATGGCAAGAAAGACTGAGGATGTGATGTCAGCTGCCTCCTTTTGTATCTGACGTCCTTTACAACTGACAGCCAATGTCATATTTACTTACCTTTGCTATTCTGGCCGATCGAGGGCTACCGGGAGCCCGATAACCCATTGGTTAGGAATGCAACAGTGAATACACTCTAGCATCTACATTTATGTTCAGTGTGCACAACTGTAGTTTCTCTTTCCCCTTTGTTGTTTGCATTATATTTAGAACCAGTGACAAAGAAAATGATGGACTTAGAAATTCAAGGATATAATTGGTATTGTAGTCAAGAAACCTGGCTCTATTTGCAGATGATATTATTTTATGCCTGACATTGCAGTGTTGTCAAACATTTTGAGACCGTTTTAAATCTTTTCAGGATACAGAATTAATGAAGCTAAAGCAAAGGTTGTAGTGGTAAATTATGTGCCCACATATGAATTGGTTCAGTAATATCTGTATTTATGTGGACATGATAAAATGAAGTATTTAGGAATATGGATTAAAAAGGATTCTGGTGTGGCAGCTAAGGATATGTGGGAAGAGAATAAACAAAAGATAATACATTAACTGAGAAAATGGAAGCTTTGTTATATCGATATAGATAGCAAGATACAAGCAGTTAAAATGTTTTAGTCCCATTAGTCTTATTCACAGCTCAAGCATATTTTTATCAACCAGAGAAGTTGTGGATAGCAATTAATAAAGAGCTGAAGGACTTTATCTAAGAGGGAAAGATGGTAAGAGTCAAGTGGGATAAGCTGATTCTTCCAGTAGAACAGGGTGGATTGGAATTACCCAATTTGAAGGGGTATTTCAGAGTGACATAGTTAAAGCTCCTATGCATAGCACATTCAGAAATCTATAATTCATAGTGGAAAAGGATGATGAAGAAACTGGGGAAGCTCAAGAAATAAGGACAGAGTGGGATTTGGGATGCAGGCCTTTAATGAGAATAACAGTAATCATACAGAATATTATATCTATAAATTAGCATAAAGTATCCTAAGAACTAAGTCAACACTCGAATGGAGAAAGGAGATTCTGCTGATAGGGATGACTGCAGTTAGGGATATAGACAATAGGCAAGGGGGGCTGGAATTTATTGGAGAAAACTGGCAAAGGAACCAAGATATTGGGAGCAAACAATTAGAGAGAGAAAAATTA
Source organism: Protopterus annectens (assembly GCF_019279795.1). Classification (NCBI taxonomy): domain Eukaryota; kingdom Metazoa; phylum Chordata; order Ceratodontiformes; family Protopteridae; genus Protopterus; species Protopterus annectens. The sequence goes on from NC_056741.1 coordinate 1,409,581,620, forward strand.
TAGAATGAGAAGATGCCAATATTTTATTTGGACTGCAGGTTAGAGACTGCGTAGCCTATCAACAATTGTTATCGGAGTATAGGCAAGAGAGAAAGAATTAGCGGGGTCCTCAATGAAAGATCAGCACTGGTAGAGTTTTTAATAGTCTCTAGAACAGAAGCTGCTATTAAAAAGGAATAATTAGTACAGCATATAAAATATTGCATGATAACTGTAAGAATCAGAGGAGGTTAGAAAGGATTGGGAATAGAGATTGGATAAGTAGTTCACAAAGAAACAATGGGAGGGATATATGTACGTCTCCCAAATATGCAAAAAAACATCTAGAAGATTTAAGATTTTTGCCTGGAAATGTTGACACAGATATTTTTATACCTCAAGTAGACTTCAGAGAATTTTTTTTCAGGTAGACAGCAAATGTTGGAGGTGTGATGGGGAATAAAGAGGTAATTGGGAACTTATTTTCTGGGAGTGTGGTGATTTGGAGTACTTGAAGGATTCCCTGCGGGATGCACTGTTGGAGATGCTGGATGGGTAGATTGGTGTGACGAGGGAGATGATTTTTCTCAGTTGTGATACATATTCAGAATTGACTAGACACGGTAAGGCCTTGCTATGTCTAATTATGTAGACTGCCAAATAAGCAATTGCTAGAAAATGGTAGTCATAGTCTAAACCAACTATACTAGAAGTAGTGAATATAGTAACAGAGATAAAACAACTGGAATTGAAACCTATAGTAAAAGGTAGGAGCAAAGTACATAGGAAAAAAATGGGAATTGTGAGAACAATGCATAAAGGGGAGAAATGAGGTTTAAACGAAGGCAGGACTTAAATGAGCTATGTAATGTTTGAATAAAATGATTGGGCAGATTCAGTGATGTATAATGTCTACAACTGGGAGTGTATCAGTATGGTTTGTGATGGTCAAATGCTTGCAACTAGGATTGTGTCTGTGTGGTTTGTTTTCATTTATGTAAATATATGATTGCTTCTATCATAAGTGATGGTTTAATGAAGATGTTTCTTGTTAAAAAAAAAAAAAAAAAAAAAAAAAAAAAAGGGGGCAGGAATTGAATAATTTATGTAATGTTGCTTAGGTTGTATGATGTATAGTAATGTATGGTAAGTAAAATGTTTATGAATGTGAACGTAATACAGTTAGATTACATTTATATAAATGTAAATTTCCGTATGTCACAATTGATAATTCAATAAAGGTGTTTTTAAAAACATTGGTTAGCATTTTTTTTTTATATATATATATATATATATATATATATATATATATATATATATATATATATATATATATATATATAGAGTACCAGTTTCCAGTAGTTAGTTGTAGTTTAACTTAATTGAATGGCTAATACAGCTCTGTTAAATATTAGCCAGGCAATAGTTTTAAGACTTTGTCATAAAGGAAAGGTTTATTTTTATGTTTACATGTCACACAACGTACATGGATACAAACATTTATTTGTATGCATGCAAGTTGTGTTCCATGTCTGATCAGGGAGCAAAGATAACGTTTTGTCTTAGCATTTTGTGTGTCATCTCAGACGTAAACATACTCTACAGCAGCATGGCTAACTAAATCCTTTACATGTATATGGCTAACTGTATTGTCTTTTGCTATGAAAAATACTGCTGCTGTCAAAGATGTCTCTACTAGAGGGGTGCGAGTTGTGTGTAGTCCTTGCTTCAAATCTGACTTTGTTACAGACTTTTGTGCTGTGGCCAAGTGGGTGTGATGTACTTTTCCTAAGCATTGTTGCTTGGACAGTGTCTCTCAGGAGTCATGTCTCCTTTGAGTTTTAATTTCTTCAGGATACAGCTCTCTGAGCCTTTACCTTGGATCTGCCCTCTGGCTGCTACCTTTCCAGAGATTTGAATACCACTTGGGATCTTTTCCATTCATAGTTCAACTGAGAAGAGCTTCCTGTATCAGATGTAACAGATGTGCTAAGCTTCTCTTTGAAATCTTCATTTGTGCTAAGGTCCCTTCCACTGCCATCGTAATTTGATTAACTCCTCCATGTAGCAGCTGGCTTTGGAGTTCCGTTTTTATTGGAGAAATACATGTATACATCCCTTTGTAGTGCAGCTTTTGTTATTGTTTTCTTGATTTTCAGACTGTGCTAACGCAGTGGTTTGAATGAAATGACAGGACTAGAAGATGGGCATTTTCTCCTTCTAATACATGACATCACATCACATCATGTGCTGCTTCAAAACACAAACACAATTAAGTAGAAACGGGATGAAAAGAAAAAAAAAGGGTATTTGCAAGTAGTAGAGGACTAATACCAAAAATGAAGACCTGGGTGATTACTTCATAAAACTGCAGTAATAAATATGTAATCTGTTGACTTGCTTTGTCTTTGGGTTCTCATATTTGTTTTTTCTACCTTGATGTGCTTTAATAATCTGTCATTCCTCATGACATGTATGTAAGGATGAATCTGATATTGTTAATCCTCGTTCATTCCTTACGTATGGGGGTACCTGTTCCGACCTCGGAACCGAGCCAGCCATTTTCCAAGCTCGTGTCAGCTACAAACTCTCAAGCTAAACTCTTATCCATAATCCCCCTCTCCCTGTTACCTCAGATTTCATTTGCCGCGTTGCCATTCAGTCGTGTCAAGCTGCTTCTCTTGAGCTAAGTATAGGTCAGACTAGTGTTATATATATATATATATATATATATATATATATATATATATATATATATATATATATATATATATATATATATATATATATACATATATATAACTTTTTCTGTCAGAAAAGATTTTTTGTTGTCTCTTACCCTACCGCATTTAGCAACCATATTTTCTTGTTTTCTTCTCTTTACTCTGCACCTTTTACCGCGAGGTATTTCTCCCTTACCATTGTTGGTAATCTCTTCCCTTTCCTTCTTACCTTCGGGTATTCTTTTTTACCATTGCTGGTACTCTTTCTACTGTCCCCTTTTTTCTGTCATGGCAGATAAGAAAGGTAGTCTGGGTTTTTAAAAGTGTTCTGATTGTGGACACAAATTACCTACATCAGATGCACACTCTGTGTGTTCATTGCTTGGGTGTGTCCCACTTATCTGTTGACCTGCCCTGTGCTATTTGTAAAAATGTTTCGAACAGAACCTTGTTGGAAAGGAAAAATAAGCTGTTGCTGAAGGGACTTCTCAAATCTTTTCAGAGGCTATTTTTGGGTCTGAGGCTTCAACCCCTCCTAGAGCCCATAAGAAAAGTTTGGATGATCCTACTAAGGCCAAGTCTTTGCCTTCATTCCCGGTTGGAGACTCCCGCCAACCAAGACCTAAGAAGGCTAAAGTTTCTGCTTCAGAGCTCACTCAGTCAGCCCCAGTGCTTTTGGTGCCTAGACCTTCGGCACCATCAGTGATCTCAGCTCCGTCTTCTCCTGTGGTCTTTACTATATTGGCACCAAGGGGCTCCTAGAACCGATGCCTCAGTTACTGGCTCCAATTTTGTTGGTTCCAGCTTCGGTACCGGCAACCAATTCGGCACTGATCCTTGTGTCAGTGCAGACCGTGACCTCAGCACCAATGATTTCTTCGGTGCAGACACCCATAGTCCAATCTCTCTTGGCACCATTGTTCTTGATGAGGACTGGTGAGGTGGACACCAAGCTTGTCACTTCTGTGGACAGACCTGTTTCTCCCTCAGTCTCCATGAGGTCCACTAGAAGCCTTTCCGAACATGACGTGTTGCGTCTTGTGGATCAAGTGCTTCTGGCCAGAGGTATCCCGCCCCCCAGGACCTATCCTTCCTTGGGAGGTGATCACCTATCTCCAAAGACCCCTTCTTATTCTCCTCCTTCATTGCCTTTGAAGTCCATTGATATAGCACAGTCTTCCCCCTCTGCATTTCCCTTTATGGATCTCACTAAGGAACTGCAGTTGCCTTCATGGCAGGAGAGTTTTGCTATGACCCAAGATGACAGTTGTGACACGTGTAATTTGCTGTTCCACAGCCATCCGGGGACTCAGAGTTGGCAGGCTGCGCCACTTAGGGGAGGGGGGTACACCCTGTCCTGGACACTCACCCCTCTTCAGGTGGACGAGCCTTTCAGCTGATGGAGAAGGCTCTGGCTTCTGCTGGTGATACTGTGCTGTCTATCCCCCCGCCCTCCTCTGGTACACTGTCTTCACAAGCCGCACCTTGTGGACACTGGGTGCAAGGGCCTCAGGACATATTCCCACAGGAAACCCCCTTTCTGCTGTCTTCCCCAGCTTCTCCCTCTGAAGAAGTCCAACGGAAAAGTTTGTGCAAGAGGAAGCACATGGACTCCACAGAGGAGTCCCTCACTTGAAGACACAGACTTTGATGAGGGGGAAGGATCCCCTCGGTCACCCTCTGAGGTATCCTTCGGTGACATCCTCGAAATCCTTAAACAGAGAGGTGACTGGCAGCCCTCTAATCTGACCTTTGAGGAGTCTGTATTCCTGCAGGCTTTTCTTTCCTGGCTCCCTACCTCCTGCCGATGAACTTGCCCGGCTCATCGTGCAGCATGCGTGGAAGGCTCCTGACACTGTTGAGGCTATTCCCCAGAGACCAGATAAGATTTTGTCCCCTCCTGCTACAGATCCCCATTGGTCTAAAGGTCTTTCTGTGGATGCTCTAGTGGTGGTGGCCGCAACAAAGAATGGATCTGGCGGAAGAAGAAACCAGACTTTCCATCCGCCTAACAGAGTCCCGGACCCTGGATAGGAAAGGGAGGACCACCTTTGCATCAGCAACCTTTAATATCAGGTCCCTGAATTATATGGCACACTTTACCAGGCTTCAAAGGGATCTGATTTCCGAGCTCTCTGAAACCTTGGCTGGTGCCGTGTCTGATGAGGTCTGTGACAAAGTGGCCTCTCAGCTGGCCACCATTGAGTCCATATCTAACTCCTCTATGAGACTGATATCTCATGCATCAGAAGGAGCAGCTAGAGCGGTGGGTTCAGCTGTGGTCTTGAGACGACAAGTCTGGATGCGCTTGTGCAATTTCGCGGAAACCTTTAAGGCCTCCTTTCTTAACGCTCCCATTGAGGCCTCTTCGTTGTTTGGACTCAAAGTTAAAAGCACACTGGCCAGATGTGAACAGGATGGTAAGACCCTTTCTGCCTTAGGTGTCTGTTATTCTTCCCCTCAATGTGCTTTCTCCCGAAACCAAAAGAGTGGGAAGATATGGTTCAGGAAATCTCAGGGTCCTTTCCATGACACACAGGCCGAGTTCTCCCCTAGAGGCAGAGGGGGAAACTCACAGTGAAGATGCTCCTTTCAGGGCAGAGGGGGTCCGTGTAAGCAGGGTTCCAGGGACTCTTTCCCTGGCCAATCCTACCAGTGCTCCTGAAGAGCGGCCCAACTCTTCCTCTGGAGGTGGTTGGGAGTCGTTTCTCCTTGTACCTTTCTGCCTGGTTAACCATCACCACCGATTCTTGTGTACAAAGGATCATAACCAGAGGTTATCATATCCCCTTCGATCTTTGTCCTGTCCCTTCAAAAAACCTTCCCGTCGTTCCACCCAGTCAAAGGGAAGAAGCAGCACTAGAGATAGAAAAGCTGCTAAGAAAGAGAGTCATCCAAATAGTCCCTCTAGACCAAATAGGATCCGTATTCTACTCCAAGACTATTTTTGGTGCCAAAGAAAACCAGGGACTGGAGACCAGTTTTGGATCTCAGTGTATTGAACAAGTTTGTGAGAGTACAAAAATTCCAGATGGTCACAGTACAGTCTATCCTCCCACTTTTGGAAAAAGACGATTGGATGTGCTCGATAGATCTTCAAGATGCATACTACCACACAAAATTGGACAGACCATCAAGAAGATTTCTGCGCTTCCGTGTGGGAGACTGTCACTACCAGTTCAGAGTACTGCCCTTCGGACTCTCTACAGCCCCCAGAGTGCTCACAAAGTGCATGGCAGTCATCACAGCTCACTTGCGACTACAAAGATTCCAGGACTTTCCATACCTAGACGACTAGCTCATTTCCGCCCCCACCAGACATCTATTGGAAGAAGCCGTGGCATACTCTCTCCTTGTTGCACAAAGGCTAGGTATAACCATAAACTGGCAAAAATTCAATCTCACCCCATCTCAGTCCACAGAATTCATGGGGGTTATCTTGGATGCAAAGAACTGCAGAGCTGCCATTCCAGAGCACAGAATTCTAAGGATAAAGCAACAACTGATCCCAATCCTTTCAAGGGAGAAATCCCACAGCTCACTCTATCCCTACAGCTGTTTAGCTCCATGGCAGCTTCCATCACCATTGTCCTCCTGGCCAGGTTTCATATGAGGCTTCTACAGTGGCTATGCTCACCCAGTGGTATCTTTTTCAGCATCCTCTTTCAGCCAAGATTTGAGTAACCCACAGGTGCAAACAGGATTTAAATTGGTGGATGATGCACAATCCATCACAATGGTCTCGCCCCTTCTCCCCCCAACAACCCAAGGCTACAGTGACCACGGTTGCCTCCCTGATGGGGTGGGGGGGGGCTATGTCAGGGACAGACAGTCCAAGGCACTTGGTCCGAATTGGAGGCCCAACTGCATATAAATGTTATACAGCTGAGGGCGGTGCTTCTGGCGTTGCAAGCATTCCATCCCCTGCTGCCTTCTGGGATGATTGAGATTCAATCAGACAACATGGTGGTGGTCTGGTACAGCAACAAACAAGGTGGAACCAAATCTTACCCCCTTTGTCGACAGGCCATGAGGATATGGCAATGGGTGATGGCTACCAACCGTTTTCTTCTACTAACGCACATTCCTGGGAGTTCCAGCTTGGTCGCAGACAGACTCAGCAGGTGCATTCTACAACCTCATGAATGGTCCCTGAATCCCTTGATAGTGGCAGAGATCTTCCACTGCTGGGGCTGTCCTTGCTGCGACCTCTTTGCGTCCCCGACCAACTACAAATGCAGCAACTACTTTGCCCTGATTCCCCCTCCGGGACAGTCACCCAGGGGCGCTCTAGTCCATAATTGGGCCTCGGGTCTACTTTATGCATTACCACCTTTTCCCCAGTCTCTAAAGAAAGCCCGTCAGTTGAAAAGCAAGGTGATCCTCATAGCACCATATTGGCCTCGTCAGATTTGGTTCCCCTTCCTTTGGCCTCACCTACTAGATCGACCATGGATTCTCCATCCAACCCCGGAGTTGATCTCGCATCCACAGAACCTGATTCACCCCAACTTGGACATCCTGAAGCTCACAGTTTGGCTACTCCAATTCCCTCGATTGCCAGACAGAATGAACTTTTTGCCAGTACGTGACATTCTCATTGCATATCATAAGTCTTCCACTAGAATTACTTATCTAAGCAAGTGGAAAAGATTTACAAGTTGGCTGAAAGAAAAACGAGTAGATCCTTTCTCAGCACCAGTGTCTATAATACTAGAGTATCTGGCCGACCTTTTTCAATCGGGTCTATCGGCCTCTACCATTAGAGTTCATTTGGCTGCAATATCTAATTTCCATGAGGGAGTTCGACTCCTCTCTTATGTCGCACAAATTGTGCAAGACCTTCATAAAAGGGGTGAATCATTTGAAGCCACCTTTTAGAGAACCTATTCAACCACGGGATCTGTCAGTTCTACAAGCTCTGACAATGCCACCCTTCGAACCAGCTTCTTCTTGCGACGTCACATATTTGTCATGGAAAACCTTGTTTTTGGTCACCATTACTTCTGCCAGACATATCTCTGAGCTTCAAGCTTTATGCATCAAGAGTCCATATTTGATTTTCATAGAGATAGTGTCTTTGAGAACTAATCCGTCATTTCTGCCAAAAGTGATCTCTGAAATGTCCATTAATCAAACCATTGAATTGCCAGTTTTCTTTCCCAGTCATTCAAACAGAGGAAAGTATTGCCTACATACCCTAGATATTCACAGGCAAATCTGTTTTTACTTAAACAGGACTAGGTCTTCTCGTAAATCTGACAAGTTATTTTTGGCCTATTCTGGACCTAGACTAGGATCTGCTGTTGCTAAGGTCACATTAGCTAGATAGTTGAGACTGTGTGACCTTCATTTATACACAACATAATATTCTCTTGCTTACTACCATGAAGGCTCATTCAACTAGGTTGGTGGCAACTTCTGCTGCCTTCCATGCCAGAGCTTCTTTACCTGACATCTGTGCAGTTGCAACTTGGGCTACGCCTCATACCTTCATCAATCATTACAAATTGGATTTGGCCTCCAGGGGAAGAGCATCCTTTGGTTTTATGATGCTCAGGAATGTCCTTCCATGAGAGCCTCCCAGGAATAGAGGTAGCTTGGGACTCTGTCCCATACGTAAGGAATGAACGAGGATTAACAATATCAGATAAAAAAGCTATGTCTTACCATAACGTTCCATCTGTATTGTTGATCCTCGTTCAGTCATTACGACCTTTCCCTCCTTACCCCTCCTGTGGCTTCTAGTGGATCTCACCATCCGGTTCTCTTTGGTCATTTGACCAGTGGTAATCTCTACCTTCTTTTGACTTGCAAACTCAATCTGAGGTAACAGGGAGGGGGGGGGGGGGGTTATGGGTAAGAGTTTAGCTCGACAGTTTGTAGCTGACGCGGGCTTGGAAAATGGCCGGCTCGGTTCAGAGGTCGGAACCGATACCCATATGCAAGGAATGAACGAGGATCAACAATACCGATGGAACGTTATGGGTAAGACAACTTTTTTTTGTCTTCTTGTTTTCATTCGTCTCCATTAAGATTAAGAAAAAAACCTTCTTCAACTAAGTGTATATTTACCCGTATTATGACATGTTATTGTTTGTACTATACTACATTTTAACAAGGTCTTCAGTGCAAGTATATTTTCAAAAGATGTTCATTCATTTTTATAAAGTTTGCCTTAAGTGTAGCATGGATCACTTTCCTGGTGATGATGATTGCAGTCTGAACTACATTGTGCAGGTGGTTTGCTCCTTCAGTACTTAACACTGTTGATTACCAAGTCCATTGTTGTTCTTTCACAAGTTACCTTAGTTCTCCACACAAGGGAGAAAATAACTGTTCTGCTTCTACAAGCCAAGTATATATATCTGGTATCAAAAGATCCACTAGAAACATCCCCATTTTAAGCCACACACCCTTTTTTCTGTCATTGCCTGTTTCTTTTGTATGTAGGAAAGATTGTGTCATGCTTTCAGTGTTGACTAGAATGCTATATTGCTAAATCTAGCCAGAAAACTAATCTTGCATTTCTCAGAGGATGTTTTTCTTTGTAGGTTAATGGAACCTTAGTCACTCATTCAAATCATGTTGAAGTGGTGAAGCTGATTAAATGTAAGTTATTTCCTGACTTTTTATTCATTTAATTGTGAACAAGTAAATATCGTGTGAGTGAGAGATCATGAGAGAGAGAGAGAGAGAGATGAACATTATCAGAAAAAGGAAAATCAATGAAGAATAGAGCTTGAAACTGTTGATTTCCAAAATTTCAGCAGTTGAATGTCATAAAACTGAAATGCATTCTATTATTATTATTGCTTTTAGTCTGTTTACCTTCTTGATATAATTTCCTTTTGTTTGTTTTTTTAATTTGTATTTGCAATCCCTCACCCTGAACCTTGCCAATTGGCTCTTTTATCGACAACAATTGTCCACTTTGTTCTTGTAACATGGAAGCCTGGCATCCTTAGACTGGATAAGAGCCATGCAGCCCTTCTGTTCACTGGTGAGAGTCAGGTGATAGGAAGGCACGGTCTCTACCTAGGGCTCTCCTCCAAGTATACTACTGCTGTTTGCCAATGGGAGCCATCAGTGACTCCCATCTGCTTCATTGGTGCTAAGCACCATGGCAGTATGTCATTGGTTGGCTCAAGTTCCACCTGATATCTAGTGCTTTCACCAGGTGCCACCCTTGTGGTGAGCCAGAGGCCTCCCTCTTCCTGAAGATGGGTGAGTCAGCAATGGCTACTCAATCCCATCCTCCCTGGCCAGCTCTTACAGGCATCCAAGCCAGTACTGAAGCCTTTGGTCACCTGTGGCATAATATGGGCTTTTATACTTCTACACAACAGAGTTGGCATTACTTAGCCATTACTGACCTTTGGTATATGCAGTGCAAAGCAGCTCCACTGCCACACTACAGTTGCACATTTGCCTTAATGACTTATGCCAAGTCATAGATACCCCAGTAGAAAATGTGTATTGAGTCCCTATTGCCCCATTAATTTATGGACTTGACATCTATTCAGATCATGGCATTGGGATGGGAGGATATTTCTGACAGTCCATCCCCAGCTAGATCCTGTTCGTTCAGTCCATCCAGTCTGACTTTTAAGTCTTTGAACCACTTGTTGGATCTGATTTGGCAGAAGTATTGCCCCATCCCAGAGACCCTTAAAGATTTTTCCTCCCAGTGTTCCCTTGGACCTAGAATTATTTCAGATTTAATTTTCCCCATCTTCACCAAACACAATCTGAAACACTGTGATAAGCTAAATTCTCCGCCTTGTTTTTGCTTTTAACATCTAATATTTGTACTTTTCTCTTCTTTTAGACTTCTTCGGAAGGGATAGTCTAATTATTGTTATGAATTTGCTGCTTTTGGCTATTTTCAGCCCCTTTTCTTCCATTTTTTCCACTGATGTGTTTTTCTCACTGTCTGGCACCATATATGTGTATGTACATACTAATTTGTGTGTATGTATATATTTCTGCATGTATTGTAATATATATATATATATATATATATATATATATATATATGTGTGTGTGTGTATATATATTTATATATGTGTGTCTATATACATATACACACACCTGTGTGTGTATGTATATATATATATATATATATATATATATATATATGTGTGTATGTGTATATATATATATATATATATATATATATATATATATATATATATATATATATATGTAATGTGTGTGTGTGTGTGTGTTTCTCTCTCACACATGCACACATACATGCACACGCAGAAAAAAGCTTTCCGCTTCATATTTCTTCATAGTTGGGCCTTTTTGGGGATTTGTGTTAATTTGTTGCTCAGCAGTATTTTCTGCTTCCTTAGTGTGTTTCCTTTGTATGTCTTCACTATGATTATGGAGAAAATTTTTAAGAAGTGCACTAAGTATGGACGCAAAATACCCCTGCACGATGCACAGTTTGTGAATAGTGTGTTTGCAAGTGGGCAGTCTGCTGTTTTGTCTGCCTTTAGTCTGACAGGTTTATCTGGTAGGAAAATCAAATTGTCTGTTAAAAAGGGCTTTTGCCCATTGCTCCAGAGTCCTCTAAATTCAAAAGGTGTTTAAACAAGCCTTAAATCTAAGGCCTCTGTGTCAAAGGAAGAACAAACTGGAAACTCTGGACTTTCTTCAGTACCAAAAATGCAGAAGTTGGATGTCCCTATGGCTAAGACCTTGACTTATTCCTCCTGTACTAGCTGCAAAGCTTGTGGAGCCGATACTGTTCCATCAGCCAAAAGTCCTATGAAGCAGGATAATCCAAGAGGGAGTTGCACCAGTTCTCTTCTTAGCCTCCTATAAGAGTATGCCAAACTGATATGGATTGCTTGAAGGAGGAGTTTCATGGAGACTCAGAGATGGGCATCATGCCATCTCCTTTGGCTCCAAAGATAGTTGGTATGGCTCCTGTGCCCCCACTTTCAGCTCCTTCCCTGTTGGACAGCTCTGCTGTGGAGGTGTCTTGAGACAATTCTCAATCCAGAGCTTTTTTCTTCAGTGATCACCTTGACTCTGGTTTTGTCATTAGTGGGTGTTGGATCCAATGGAAGATGTGACAAAGAGGTTTCAGCGCTGTCTTTAGAGTAGCATCATATGGCTCCTTTGGTGATGTGGGAGACTTTGGCATTTGATTCTTCCATTCCGATCCTTTCCTCAAAGCTGTCCACTTTCTCTGTTTCAGGGGGTTGTTATTTTCTGTTCTGATTGTTTATCCTCCAGCTTAATGGACCCAATTACTGAGATGGCATCCTTGGGGATATATATGACATCAGAAATGGAATTATAGGTTATGGTGAGGCAGTTTGCCTCACCAGTGAGAGCAAAGTAACTGACCTGATAAGGATAGGCTGCACCCAGGGACTTGTACTCTATCCCGCCTCTTCCCTTTCCAGCATCCTTTATTCAGCATCAGCTGCAGGCCTCAAAATTACTGTGCCACACAGGCAGAATTCTCTGAGTCGTCGGGGATACCTCTCCTATGTACTGAGAAAGTAGTTGTGTAAGAGGGGAGACAGATTCCCCATTGGAGTCTGTCACATCAGATGTTAACAGATGGCACAGAAATTTCCACCACTCCCTTCCTGAAGATGCTTCCTTTGTTGAAATCTTGCAGCTAATGTGGCAGAGGGGATCTTTTACCCACTGACTCCCTCCCACCCCTAAGATGAGGCTGCCTTTAAGGTCTGTGTCTCAACCTCATCTACTTGAGTGTTTCTTCTCCAGGTAAGTTAATCAGTCGGGCAGTAAGGAGGTCATGGCAGGAACCAGAAATGTGCAAAGTGGTGCCAAGAAAACCTGATAAAATTCTTAGATCTCTCATGGACAGGCAGCCCTGGTCAAAGTCTGAAGTAGTGGAGTCTATTATTGTGACAGCCGCAATGAAGAAATAGTGAATTGATGATTCAGCTTCGCTCTCTCCTGATAGAGGGTCCTGGGCAATGAGAAGAGTAGGGAATTGGATGTATGCTTCAGACTTTTTTATTTTATGGGCTCTGTACTATGCCACTCATACATGAATAGTTTCCAGAGGGGTTTGGCTCAGCAGGCTGCATCCCTTCTGAAAACAGCCATTACAGTGGACTCCAGTAAAGAATTAAAGTGGCCCTGAGCATGATATCCCACATATTTGAACCTCTTCACGTGCTTTTATGCAACACGGTGGATGGAACTGTGAGGGCAGCCAGAGGAGGTGTGGCTGTGAGGTTTGAAGCCTGGCTGCACATGTAAGACTTTGCAGACACCTTTGAGGCATACTTCAGTAGTGGCCCATTTGACGGATCTTCATTGTTTGGCCTAGCCATGAAGTAGAAAATGCAGAAATGTCAGCAAGATGACAAAAATGCTTTCTGCCATTCGAGGAAAGTTTGATATCCCACAAAGATCTTGTGCTAGGAACGAAAAGGGGCTAAGGTCACTCTGGTTTAGAAGGACCAAGCTTCAGCACTTTGAAGCATTTTATGACAGGCACAGTCATAGCAAATGTGGCTCCTTCAAAAGATGCAGGCCCAGAGGCAGAAGAGGTCAGCATATCCAGGGATACCATGAACCCCTTTCTAAAATGCAACCCCAAAAGGGCTGATGGACTGCTCCCCTCTAGAGGCAGTCAAGGCTCTTTTATCTCATTACTTGTCTGCATGGAAGGCCATCATGCATGTCAGATCCATAATATATAGTGGCTATTGTATAACCTTTTTCCTGACTCCTCCAAAACCACAACAGCCATTTCCCAATGTTCTACCCAGCTGGCCAAAAGTGGTGGAGAAAGAGATCACCTCGTTGCTCTCCAAAAGAGCCATCTAGAAGCTCTCACCAGGTCAGAGAGGTCTGGGTTTTATTCAAGATTCTCTTTGGTTCCAAAGAAAAAACAGGACATCAGACCCATCTACGATCTGAGCTGCCTAAACATGTATGCCGGAAAGGCCTAGTTCAGGATGGTCAAGGTGCAGTCTACCTTGCCCTGTCCCAGAGCATATGACTTTGTTGTGATTGGTGGAACTCCAGGACACTTGCCAACACTTAAGGATAAAGAAAGCTTCCTGGAAGTTCTTTTGCTCCTGTCTGGGAGCCAGCTATTACCAATTCTGAGCCCTGCCCTTTGGTCTCACCACAGCCACCCAGGTGTTTACCAAGTGCATGGCTATCATAGCTGCTCACCTATATTGCCAGGTATTCAGAGTTTTCCTGTACCTGGATGACCGGCTCCTAGCTGCTTCCATAATGGAATCTCTCGTGTGCCTCTTGTGTGGAATTTCCATAAACTTCCGGAAGTCAAACTTTTAACCAACCCAGAGAATTATTTTCATAAGCTGTCATTTGTGCACTAACAAATCCATAGTTTCCATCATGCCAGACAGTATTCAGACTTTGAGGTGGGCAGTGCTAACACACTTGGCTACACCCCCAACTGCTACACTGGTTCTCAGACTAACTATGTAGTGAAAACTAATGCTTTAGTTTTTGTGTTATTGTATGAGAGTACTTTATTGGTCTCAACTTCCACATCCTGTTTCCAAACCAGTTCCTAATAACTAATATCTGCTGGCAACATGCACTAGTAGCTAGACTCTCCTGTTATCCACTCATACAAGCCTTTCATTCTTCCACCCCCAGTAACAGGTGTAACTACTGATGCCTCTCCCCTAGGATGGGGGGCATTACAGTGGTAGGGTGTTTTAAGCTATGGTCTTCTAGTGAGGCCAGTATTCACATAAAATGGCTTAGAGATGGTGGTTCTCCTTGTGTTACAGGAACTTCAGAACTGCCTTCCTCTGAGAGTGATCTCTAGCCAATTGAATAACATAACAGTATTTTTTTTAAATAAAAAACATGTTTATTAAACCATCACTTGCAACATAGGCAGTCATACATTATATAAATGAAAACAATCCTAGTTACAAGCATTTTACATAACAAACCATTCTGACACATTCCCATTTGCAAACATTGTACATAGCTTATAATCTACCCAATCAGTTTCAGTCAAACATTACATAGCTCATTTAAGTCCTAAATTTTTTAAACCTCATTCCTCACCTGTATGTATTATTCCTACAATTCCCATATTCTATGTAGTTTGCTCCTACCATTTTCTCATCATCATCTTTTTTCGGCTGTTCCCGTTAGGGGTTGCCACAGCGGATCATCTGTTTCCATTTCTTCCTGTCCTCTGCATCATGCTGTTTCACACCAACTGCCTGCATGTCCTCTCTCTCCACATCCATAAACCTCATCTTAGGTCTTCCTCTTTTCCTCTTACCTGGCAGCTCCATCCTTAGCATCCTTTTCCTAGTATACCCAGCATCCCTCCTCAGCACATGTCCAAACCAACGCAATCTCTCCTCTCTTGCTTTGTCTTCAAACTGTCCAACCTGAGCTGACCCTCTAATATACTGATTCCTAATCCTGTCCATCCTAGTCACACCCAGTGCAAATCTTAACATCTTTAACTCTGCCACATCCAGCTCTGACTCCTGCCTTTTCGACAATGCTACCGTCTCCAACCCATATAACATAGTTGGTCTCACTACCCTCTTGTAGACCTTCCCTTTAGGTACCCATCTGTCACAAATCACTCCTGACACTCTTCTCCACCCATTCCACCCTGCCTGTACTCTCTTCTTCACCTCTCTTCCGCACTCACCATTACTCTGAACTGTTGATCCCAAGTACTTAAACTCATCCACCTTTACCAGCTCTACTCCCTGCATCCTCACCATTCCTCTACCCTCCCTCTCATTTACACACACATATTCTGTTTTAGCCCTGCTGACCTTCATTCCTCTCCTCTCTAAAGCATATCTCCACCTCTCCAGGGTCTCCTCAACCTGGTCCCTACTCTAACTACATATCACAATGTCATCTGCAAACATCATAGTCCACGGGGCCTCCTGTCTAATCTCATCTGTCAACCTGTCCATCACCACTGCAAATAAGAAAGGGCTCAGAGCTGATCCTTGATGTAATCCCACCTCCACCTTAAACGTATCTGTCACTCCCACCGCAGTCCTCACCAGTGGCACACTACCCTTGTACATATCCTGTACCACTCTTACATACTTCTCTCCCAACTTCCTCATACAATACCACAACTCTTCTCTAGGCACCCTGTCATATGCTTTCTCTAAGTCCACAAAGACACAATGCAACTCCTTCTGACCTTCTCTGTATTTCTCCAACAACACTCTCAGAGCAAATATTGCATCTGTAGTGCTCTTTCCTGGCATGAAACCATACTGCTGATCACAAATCATCGCCTCCCTTCTTAACCTAGCTTCCACTACCCTTTCCTATAATTTCAAGCTGTGACTGATCAATTTTATCCCTCTGTAATTACTGCAGCTCTGCACATCACCCTTATTCTTAAAGATAGGTACCAAAACACTTTTACTCCACTCCTCGGGCATCCTCTGACTTTCCAAAATTTCATTAAACAATCTGGTTAAAAATTCCACTGCCATTTCTCCTAAGCACCTCCATGCTTCTACTGGTATGTCATCTGGGCCAACAGCCTTTCCATTCTTCATCCTCTTCATAGCTGTCCTTACTTCCTCCTTGCTAATCTGCTTCACTTCCCGATTCACTATCCCCACATCATCCAACCTTCTCTCTCTCTCATTCTCTTCATTCATCAGCCCTTCAAAGTACTCTTTCCATCTACTCAACACACTCTCCTCTCTTGAGTACGTTTCCCTCACTGTCCTTTATCACCCTTACCTGCTGCACATTTTTCCCAGCTCTGTCCCTCTGTCTAGCCAATCGGTACAGGTCCTTTTCTCTCCCTCTTTAGTGTCCAATCTCTCATACAACTCTCTATATGCCTTATCCTTAGCCTTCGCCACCTCTCTTTGCCATGCGCCTCATCTCCTTATACTCATGTCTCCTTTCTTCATCTCTTTGACATTCCCACTTCATGTTAAGTTGTCTATCTCGCCTTCATTCTTGCTGGATGGGTTCGGAGCCAACCTCGGCTCCGACTCGGCCACTCTAAAAGCTCGAGAGTTAGTTCCACCGGCTCGAGGCTCCCCTTATATCCCACAATGCTAGGCGAGAGTTACCTCAGATCTCGTTTGCCGCTACAGCTATCGAGGTTGGTTTTCTACCGGTTCTTGGTAAGTGACTTTTTCTTGTGTAATTTAGTCTATCAAAACCCCTTTAATTTTAATATTTTTACTTATTTCCCTTAGTTTAGAGAAATTTTTATCCCCTTCTAAAAAAATTCCCGTTTTTTTCCCTCAAGAACTTTAGGTTCTTCCCTTGGGCCTACAGGCCTTCTTCTCTTTCCCTAGTGGAGTGTGTGTATTATTTTAAAATCCTAGTTAGTGGTTTTTATTATAATTTAAACTTGACAGGGTGTAATTAGTGTGTTTGTGTGTGTGTTTGTTACACCTGTTAATAAAATGTCTAAGGAAGCAAAGGTCTCCGGATTCAAGAAGTGTGATGCGTGCTGTCAGAAAATGTCTCTGACAGACGCTCACACTTCTTGTGTCTACTGTCTGGGACCTTTGCACCTGCAGGACTCCTGTGCTGTGTGCCATGGCTTCAGCCCCAGGGTCCTGCAGGAAAGGAAAAATAAATTGATATTAAGAGGCTTACTCAAGCCAGAGGATTCCCTTTCTGTTTCTTCAGGGAAGCCCTCTAAGGCATCTAGGTCTTCGGCTCCGACAACTGAGCCGAGACCTAAGGTTTCTCAACCTCTGCCTTCATCGGCTCCGTCTGGAGCCGATAAGTCTCAGTCCACAGTTTATGTGGCTCCCTCGGCTCCGGCCAGAGCCGAGGTATTAGAAGTTCCCGTGTCGGCTCCGACCAGACCTTCGGAGCCGACAACTAGGAAGAGGTCCAGGTCACCATCTCTTGGCTCCGTTCATTCGGCTCCAGGATCTCCCCTGCTGTCTGAACGGAGCCAAAGATCTCACTCCTCTAGATCATCGAGGCTGTCGGATCATGACCTTCAGGGGGTAGTGAGTCGACTTCTTAAGTCCGAGGCACTGGCCCAGATGCTTCAGAGCCCGACTCATCAGTCGATGCCTGCCCCGGTCCATCATTATATTCCTCCTTCGACTCTCTTGAGCTCGGAGCCGGGTCGCGTCGGAACCGAGACTGTGATAGCGTCGGAGCCGATACAATTGTCTTCGGCTCCGTCGTCGGCTCCGATTTCTTCCTTGGAGGAATCTCGGCTCCGGACTTCCCTCGTCGGCTCCGAGGGGGTGAGTGGCATCGGACCCTTGTCCGACCCCCCTCTCCCTCTCTGTGCTTCGGCGCTGGTGAGTTCGGCTCCGACATCGGCCTCGGAGCCATCACTGTCGGTGCCGAGGGGGGTTCTTAGCTTCTCGGAGCGGGGACCTCTGGCTCTGCCTGACAGGGGTGCATTCGAGGTCATGTGGAGTGTGTTAGAGCCTGGCTCTACTCCACAGTCTGTTCCGTCCGCCCCTCCCTCTACAGTGCCCCAGGTTAAGTCGACTCACTCCCTCATCCCGGACCGCAGAGAGCCAGCTCCTCAGGAACCCCCTGTGGGGATTTCATCCTCTTCCGAGGCCTCTCCTGATTTGGCAGAAGAGCCCCCTCGGAAGAGGAAGTGTAAGAGGAAACACATTGACTCACCTGAGTCCATCACGTCAGACACAGATTTGGATGATTCTGAGGGTTCCCCCCGTTCCCCTTCTGAAGATGTCTCATTTGCAGACATCCTAGAGATCCTGAAACAGAGGGGAAATTGGCCAGCCCTCAACCCTTCAGAGGACGAATCTGTGTATCTTGAGGCGTTTGGCTCTCGCCCTTCCACCTCCTGGGTGTCCCCCCCCTTTGACCCCCTCATGCAGGTGGTTGCTAAGAAGGCATGGACGGCTCCTGATTCAGTGGACCCCACTCCCAGGAGACCCTCCAAGTTCATAACGGCACCAGCAGACAAACAGTTCTTAACAAAAGGAGTTTCTGTGGATGCTATGGTGGTAGCTGCAGCCACTAAGAAGGAGCTAGCTGATCCTTCAGTACCTGTCCATCCACCTAACAAGGAATCTAGGTCCATGGACAGGTACGGGAAGCGGATGTTCTCGTCAGCGACATTTACCATGCGTTCACTGAACTACCTGTGCCATTTTACTCGCCTTCAAAGGGACTTGATCAAGGAAGCGAGTGAAATGTTAAAGGACCCTACAGCTGTGGGTTTCCAAGATAAGATGAACACGCAGCTGGCTACCCTTAACTCCATAACCAACTCCTCCATGCGCCTTCTTTCTTACGCGGCTGATGGAGCGAGCAGAGCCGCAGGGACAGGTGTGGCCTTACGTAGGCATGCCTGGATGCGGCTATGCAATTTTGCGGACCCCTTCAAGACGTCTTTCACTAACTCCCCGTTTGATGGATCATCCCTCTTTGGTCCTCAAGTGAAAGAAACCTTGACTAGGTGCGAGACTGATGGCAAGACCCTTTCTGCCATCGGAGTCCGTTTTTCTACTCCTTCTAGGCCTTACCCCAAAGGCCAGAAAGGTGGAAAGATGTGGTTCCGTAAACAATCTCAAGGGACTTCGCCTGACGCACAGAGTCGTTTTCCCGCCAGAGGTAGAGGCGGGAATAACAATGGTAGACGTCGTCTTAGGGGCAGGGGGGGTCCGCAGAACCAGGGCGATCGGGAAGCCTTCCCTGACAAGCCCTTTCAGCATCCCTGAGGTGTTGCCCGACTGCCCATCTTCGGAGGCAGTCGGGGGAAGATTGTCACTGTACCCAGAAGCCTGGCTATCCCTGACTCAAGACAAATGGGTACAGTCCATCATTTCCGAAGGCTATTCTATCCCCTTACTTCGCATTCCAAATCAGTCAAAAAAATCCCTTCCAGATGTTCCACCCGCTCAAAGTGATCTAGCGGTTTTGGAGATTTCAAAACTGCTTACAAAAAGAGCAATTCAGCCAGTTCCAGCAGACCAGCAAGGATCCGGAATCTACTCAAGGTTCTTTTTAGTTCCAAAGAAAACAGGGGACTGGAGACCAATTTTGGATCTCAGTTTCTTGAACAGATCAGTCAAGAAAACAAGATTTCGGATGGTCACGCTGCAATCCATCCTTCCCCTTTTGGGCAAAGGAAACTGGATGTGCTCTATAGACCTTCAGGATGCGTACTATCACATAAAAATGAACAGACGCTCCAGAAGATTCCTCCGCTTCAGGCTGGGAACCAGTCATTTTCAGTTCAGGGCCCTGCCCTTTGGTCTCACCACTGCCCCCCGGGTGTTTACCAAATGCATGGCAGTGGTAGCTTCTCACCTGAGACGACAAGGATTCCAGGTGTTTCCATATTTGGACGACTGGCTCCTCACAGCTCCCACCAAGCATCTCCTTCTGATGGCCAGGGATTACACTTTTCGCATTTGTCAAAAGCTGGGTATTTCAATAAATTGCGAAAAGTCTGTTTTGTCGCCTTGTCGTACTATTACCTACATAGGCGCAAATCTAGACACAGTAAACATGTCTGCGAGACTAACACATCAGAGAATAACAGACATTCACAAACTGGTCTCACTCCTTTTCAACAACAACAGAATCAAAGCCAGGTTAGTTCTGAAAGTGTTGGGAATTATGGCGGCGGCCATACCTCTGCTTCCATTAGCCAGATTCCACATGCGGATCCTTCAATGGATGCTCTTTACTCAGTGGTCATACCAGCAACTTCCAATGTCTCACACCATTATGATCACGCAAGCGTGCAAAAATCATCTCATGTGGTGGATGTCTTCCCCTCAGCTCTTGTTGGGAAGACCCTTTGTTCCACCCCCTCCGGTTACTACTCTGACAACGGATGCCTCCCTGATCGGGTGGGGGGGGCATTATCAGGGCAGGACGGTCCAGGGCACATGGCAACCAAACGAATGCCACTTGCACATAAATGTTCTGGAGATGAGAGCAGTGCTTTTAGCGTTGCAAGCCCTTCAAGACTCTCTTCCCTTGGGAACGATTGCAATCCAAACAGACAATATGTCTGTAGTGTGGTACATCAACAAACAAGGCGGAACCAGGTCATACCCCCTGTGTCGAGAAGCACTCAGACTGTGGCAATGGGCTATTTCTTCTCAGCGGTTTCTGATAGCAACGCACATCCCCGGGAAGTCCAATCAAATTGCGGACAAGTTGAGCAGAGCTATCCTCATGCCTCACGAGTGGTCTCTGAAAGACTCTGTAGTGAGAGAAATTTTTCTCAAGTGGGGTCAGCCTTGCTGCGATCTTTTTGCTACACCCCAAAACAGCAAGTGCAGAGAATATTTCACTCTATTCCCGTTACCAGGCCAACCCAGCAGAGACGCTCTAGTCCAAGTTTGGCCCCGGGGACTTCTGTATGCATTTCCTCCCTTCCCACTAATCTCTCAAGTGATACAGAAAGCTATCGCTCAGAAGGCCTCATTGATCCTCATTGCTCCTTACTGGCCTCGACAAGTGTGGTTCCCCTTTCTACATCGATTTCTTTTGGAGCGACCGTGGAATCTGGACCTAGTTCCAGATCTTTTGATCCATCAGTCGGGTCAGTTTCATCGCTCCCTCCCCTCTCTGAACCTCACTGCTTGGTTCCTCCAGTTCCAACCTTAGCCAGGCTTCCTCAATTATCTCACTCTGTTAGAGATATTTTGATAGCTTCCCATAAATCTTCCACTCGGAAGATTTATTTGAGTAAGTGGAAACGCTTCACATATTGGGCTCAAGGAAAGGACATAGATCCTTTCACTGCTTCCATCCAATTAGTCCTTGATTTTCTAGCTGAAATCTTCCATGCAGGTTCATCTCCCTCTACACTTAAAGTTCAATTGGCAGCTATTTCTAACTTTCATGTGGGTATTTCTGAATCTGCCTTAATGTCCCACAAGCTTTGCAAAGCCTTTTTGAAAGGAGTTTTTCTTCTCAGACCTCCTATAAGAAATCCTCCTTCTCCTTGGGACCTAAATTTAGTTCTTGCTTCTTTGATTCTTCCCCCTTTCGAACCTGCAGTCTCCTGTTCTTTAAAATTGCTATCATGGAAGACTCTTTTTCTGGTAGCTATTACATCAGCTAGAAGAGTTTCAGAGCTTCAAGCACTCAGCTGTCGTCCTCCTTATCTATTGTTTCATAAGGACAGAGTATCCTTACGAACTAACCCATCCTTTTTGCCTAAGGTGGTCTTGACGTCAAATCTAAATCAAAGCATTGACCTACCTGTCTTTTTTCCAGATTACTCCAATAGGTCTGAACAAAAATTACACTGCCTGGATGTTCATCGTCAATTGAGGTACTACTTGGATAGAATAAAACAATTCAGAAAATCTGATCAGCTGTTTGTCTCCTATGCGGAAAGCAGAAAGGGACTTTCAGTTTCAAAGGTATCATTATCCAGATGGCTAACATCTTTGATTTCCCTTGTATATGAAATTAGACACCAAAAACTGCCTAATAAACCTAAGGCCCATTCCACCAGAGCTTTGGCTACTTCTTTAGCCTTCCAAGATAGACTGCCTATTGACACCATTTGTGCAGCGGCTACTTGGGCTACTCCTCACACTTTCATTTCTCATTATAAGTTGGATTTAGCTTCTAGGCATAGAGCTAACTTTGGTTCCACTGTTCTCAGGAGTCTGTTCCGTTAGGCCACCGGGACAAGGTGCTAGGACGCGGTCCCATCCACCAACTATGAAGCCGAGATAGACAACTTAACATATAGAAGTTATGTTCTTACCATAACGTTCCATGTTAGTTGTCTTCTTCTCGCCTTCTTCTTGCGTCCCACCCTCCTTCCCCCTGGCCTGGACAGACCTAGAGAAGTTGTGATTGTGACCTCTCTTTCTACCACCTCTTTCTTAGGCATATGCTGTTGTGCATATTTCCTGGTTCAGGATGTAGGTCACCCTTCTTTCTTCCTGTTGTTAGAGGTGGACTCTGCTTAGAGTTATTCTGTTACTATTATAAGCTGGGGTTAGCTTACAAACGAGATCTGTGGTAACTCTCGCCTAGCATTGTGGGATATAAGGGGAGCCTCGAGCCGGTGGAACCAACTCTCGAGCTTTTAGAGTGGCCGAGTCGGAGCCGAGGTCGGCTCCGAACCCATCCAGCAAGAAGAAGGCGAGAAGAAGACAACTAACATGGAACGTTATGGTAAGAACATAACTTCTATTTCTTCGCCAGCCTCTTCCTCTGTATACTCTCCTGTACTTCCTCATTCTACCACCATGTCTCCTTGTCCTCCTTCCTCTGTCCAGATGTCACACCAAGCACCTTTCTAGCAGTCTCCCTTACTAGCTCTGCTGTAGTTACCCAGCTATTCGGTAACTCTTCATTGCCTCCCAGTGCCTGTCTTAACTCTTCCTGGAACTCCACCTCACAATCATCCTTTTTTAACTTCCACCATTTAATCCTTGGCACTGCTTTCACACTCCTCCTCCGCTTCTTGATCACCAACATCATCCTGCAGACCACCATTCTATGCTGCTTAACTACACTTTCCCCATTCACCACTTTACAGTCTCCAATCTCCTTCAGACTGGCCCTCCTACATAGGATATAATCCACCAGTGTGCATCTTCCTCCACTCTTGTACGTCACCCTATGCTCCTCCCTCTTCTTAAAATACATATTCACCACAGCCATGTCCATCCTTTTCGCAAAATTCACAATCATCTGACCTTCTGCATTCCTCTCCTTAACACCATACCTACCCATCACTTCCTCATCCCCTCTGTTCACTTCACCAACATGCCTATTGAAGTCCGCTCCAATCACTAGTCTCTCACCCTTGGGTACACTCACCACCACTTCATCCAACTCACTCCAAAATTTTTCTCTCTCATCCATCGCACACCCAACTTGTGGAGCATATGCACTAACAACATTCATCATTACACCATCAATTTCAAGCTTCATAAACATCACTCTATCAGACACTCTCTTCACCTCCAAAACACTCTTGGCATACTGTTCCGTTAGGATAACCCCTACCCCATTTCTTCTGCCATCCACACCATGATAGAACAATTTGAACTTCCCTTCCATCTGGTCTCTTGCACGCACAATATATCAACCTTCCTTCTCACCATCATGTCAGCTAGCTCTCTCCCTATACCAGTCATATTGCCAACATTCAAAGTTCCTACCCGCAGAACTACACTCCTAACCTTCCTCCTCTCTTCCTGCCTTCGGGCATGCCTACCCCCTCCTCTTCTTCTTCATTTCTAAATATCTCAATTCCAGTTGCTTCATCTCTGTCACTACTTCTAGTATAGTTGGTTTAGATTTTGATTCCATTTTTCTAGTAATTGCTTTTTGGCATCCAGCATATAGTTATAGTCACAACAAGGCCTTACCATGTCTAGGCAATTCCAATTCTCTATATTAGCTAGAAAATTCATCCCTCGTCACATCAATTTGCCCACCCAGCATCTTTGACAGTGCTTCTAGCAGAGAATCCTTAGTCTGGCAACTCAATGCACTTCCAGAAAATGTGTTCCCAGTTACCTCTTTCTTCCCCATCAGACCTCCAGCATTTACTGTCTATCTGATGAGAAATTCTCTGGAGTCTACTTGGGGTATAAAAATATCTGTGTAAACATTTGCAAGCAAAAATCCTAAATCTTCTATGTTTTGTTGCATGTTTGGGAGACATGCATATATCCTTCCATTGTTACTTTGTGAATTGCTTATCCAGTCTCTCTTCCCAGTCCTTTCTAATCTCCTCTGATTGATTCTTATAGTTATCTTGCGATATTATGTGCTGTACTAATTATTCCTTTTGTAATGGCAGGTTCTTTAGTAGATTTTACTAAAAACTCTACCAATGCTGGCCTTTCATTTAGGACCCCTTATTTCTTTCCCTTTGCCTGTACTTTGATATCAGTCCTTGATAGGGAAGGCAATCTTTAACCTGCAGTCCAAATAAGTTCTTGGCATCCTTCCAATCTGTCATCTTTTCCTCTCTAGTTATTTGCTCCCAGTACCTTGGTTCCTTTCAGTTTTTTCCAATAAATTCCAGCCCGCTATTGTCTGTATGTCTAATTACAAGTCATCCCTGTCAGCAGAATCTCCCTTTATCCATTCCCATGCTGGCTTAGTTGTTATGATACTTTGTGCTACTTTATAGATATTGGAAAAAAAAAATACCAGCAGCTGGACGACCATGGTACTTTAAAATAAAAACTAAAAACTGCAAACAACCATGGTTTAGAGCTTTTGTCTTGTACAAAAGACATCTTTACAAGCATGAAACAGGAAGTGAGAACAGGATTTAAAACATATTTATGAACACCCCCCAAAGAAATACCCATTCAGAGGGTAGAAACCACAAAAAACCTGGGTTTCCTTCTTGTTTGTGGACTGCATTGTAGATGTAATATTCTGTATGACTGTTTGTGTCTTTCGGCTTTTCCCGGTTAGGGGTCGCCACAGCGGAACTCCGGTCCGCTAATGATTGGCAGTGGATTTTTACGTGCCGAGTTGCCAGCCCTGATGCACAACCTTCAACGAAGGTACGCCCATTCACGCATGCCTCCACGCAGAAGATGCTCTAGCTGAGAATCGAACCGCATCTTACTGTGAGGCGACAACACTACCACAGCACCACCACCGCAGCTTCTCCGTAAAGGCCTGCATCCAAAATCCCAGTCTCTTGTTTCTTGAGCTTCCCCCATTTCATCATCATCCTTTTCCACTTTGAATTATAGTTTTCTGCTTGTGCTATGTATAGGAGCCTTAACTATGTAGCTCTGGAATATTCCTTCAAATCGGGTAATCCCAATCCGCCCCATTCTGCTGGAAGAATCTGTTTATCCCACTTGATTTTTGCCATCTTCCCCTCCCAGATAAAGTCCTTCAGCACTTTATTAATTGCTTTCTCCACTGATTGATAAAAAGCTGCCTAACCTGTGTATAAGATTATTGGGACTTAAAAACATTTTAACTGCTTGTATCTTACTATCTAGATTCATATAACAGAGCTTCCATTTTCTCAGCTTTTGAATTATCTTTTGATTAGTCTGTTCCCACGTATCCTTAGCTGCCACACCAGTCATTTTTAGTTCATACTCCTTAATACTTAATTTTATCCCTGTCCCCATAAATATGAATATTGCTGAACCAGTTCATATGTTGGGTACATAATTTACCGCTATTGACTTTGTTTTAGCTTCATTGATTTTTGTATCACAAGAAAGATTTGAAACTGTCTCAAAATGTTCCACAACACTGTAATGGCTCTTTCTGGTTTTGTCAAGTATAAAATAATATTTGCAAATAGAGACAGTTTTCTCAAATACCATACCAATTATATCCTTGAATTTCAGAGTCCCTTAATTTCTTTGCCAAAAGTTCTAAATATAATGTAAACCACAAAGGGGAAAGAAGGCACCCCTGCCTAGTTCCTGTGCTCAAACAGAAATTATTAGAGAGGTCCCCACCAACTTTAATTTCCTCATATATCCTCCCACTCAACCTTATAATTTTTTCAGGAAATGCAAATTCTTCCATTACCCTACTCATAAAGTTGTAGCTTACTCTGTCAAATGCTTTCTCTGCATCAAAGCTCACCAAGAATGGTGTTTTCTTGCACTCTGCTTCCCTCTTTGGTCATTAATGTTCTGTTAAAGTTCTCAAATGTATGCCTCCCTTCCACAAAACCACATTGATCCATATCTCAATTTTTGCATTACTTTTGCCACTCTTTTAGCTATTATAGACATGAACACTTGATAATCATGGTTTAGTATTGAAACAAGCCTGTATGAAGGTAGATCTGATAGATCTTTACCCTCCAAGTGTTGCAGCTACCGCTGCTTTTTTCCAGGATGTTGGTACCTCTTCTCCTCTTAAAATACTGTTAAACAAAACCTTCCAGATCTTTGGCAGATGTTCTTCATTCCACATTGCTGCAGTCCTAACACTTGGGTAGTCCGCTGTCCCAGTCTGCCCGAATACCAAAGTATATGGCTGACGTCGGTCAAGGCGCATTAGTCTGGCGTCAGGACGTCAGGGTACAAATGCGCATGACCGACGTCATATCCTCAGTCTTTTTTGCCGCATGGTCCGATGCAGAAGCAGTTTTGCGAGTGCAGGTTGGCGTTCTGAAATTTTCTGAAGTCGGAGTTTCAGACCGAATCAAAGTTGGCTAAGTACCCCGTTGGGGAATATTTTGGTTTTTTCTTGCCTCAGTATTTAACCGGATGTCAGAAAAAGTGAATAACTGTATTTCTTGTGGGAAACAGATACCTCATAGGGATTACCATACCTTGTGTATACCTTGTTTAGGGCCTGAGCACGACGTTGTTGGATGTCGCTCTTGTGCTAGATTTAACAAACGCACTATAAAGAGAAGGTTAGACTGTGCCAGGTTAGTTTTTGGGAAGCGTTGTAATTACAAAATGCCGTCGGATGCTCCGATGCCCGCTTCGTCCAAAAAGCGCAAGGACAAAGCTGCAAAGCCTAGGTTGGAAGAACCGTCAGTCCCGGACGTCGGTTCTTTGGAAGGCTCAGTGGAGCCGGAGGTTCTGCCAGGAGTTTCTTTGGAGTCTCAGGGAGAAACTTTACTGTTACAGGATGTGTCCTCTCAGGAGGTAGGCCAGGCTGAGGGGGCTTCTCAGGTGGCTGTTCTTCCCTCTCTTCCTAAGGTGGTTAGAGCCTCCCCTTCTGTTTCCAAGGCTTCTTTGAGAGGCAGGCCAGGTTTAACTTCAGTGGGGGTTTCTCCTAGCTCTTCAGGATCTTTGCCTAAGAAACATATGCTTAAAATGGCAGAAGATTTGATTACTATGATTAGAGGTTCTATGCCCCCTCCTGACAAGAGGCCTAGGGTGGAACCTGAGTTTGAGAGTTTTGAGCAGTGTTCGGAGGCTTCTGAGTCTTCGGCTGAAGACGTGCAGGAGTATCCTCCTTATTCTGATTCTGATGTGGATGATTCTACTCCTTCAGCTTCTCCTCCTGAGGATTTTTCTTTTTCAGAGACTCTTCATTCCATGAGGGAGCATTTTAAATGGGAAGGTCAAGATTTCTCTGATTCCAGGAAGAGGCTTAGGGAATTTTTGTTTTTACCCCAGCATAGGCCTTTAGCTATACCTCCTGTTCTGAATGTGGTGGAAGATGTTTTTGCAGAGGCTTCCCTGAACCCTGATTCTTTGCCTCCTGCCCCAGTTAAACCAGATAGGTACTATAGGGTGCCTGAAGCTCATAAGTATCTTTTTAAGAGTCCTAGGGCAGACCCGGAAACTGTTTCTCAGGGGCCTAAAGGTGTTAAGGCTTCTGTTGTTAAAAATCCTGTTCCTCCTGATAAAGAGGCAAGGGCTTTGGATAGATGGGGAAAGAAAGTGTATACTTCTTCCACTTTAGCCATGAGGGCGTTGAATTGCCAGTTTCACATGTTAAAATATCAAAATTATCTCCTTTCACAATTGAAGTCTAAGGTGGATGCTCTGGCGGAAGGTATTGAGTGTAAAGAGCTGCAGGATTTAGTTCATGTGTCTGAACAGGTGGGTAAGCATTCCTTGCAATGTGGTTTTGATGCTGTGCAGGCCTCCTCGAGGGTGGCTGCCACTGGTTCTGTTCTTCGTAGGCACGCCTGGTTGAGGGATCAGAATTTAGCTGAGCATGTTAAGACAAGGATTTTGGATGCTCCATTACAGTCTGATGTGTTGTTTGGTTCGCCTGTGGAAGCAGTTTTAAAGAAAATGGAGGACAAGGCTAAGTCTATGCAGACTGTTAAAGATTTTTTGCAGGTGCAGCCTCCGAAGTTTAGTAGAAATTGGCCTGCTAAGGGATGGACATATCCTGCTTATGATTCCCAGTCTAGGGGTAGGTCTAGACGTGGTAGGGGCAGAGCTCAAGGTTCTTTTAGGCCTGGAACAGGGAGTTCACCTGCTCAGTCTTCTGGTGAGGGCAGGGGTCAGTCCTTTCGTAAACAGACCCAATGACCTGCCTTTTCAGCTGCCAGTACATTCTCGTCTGGCAGCACCTTTGGGAGGAAGGCTGGCTCTTTTCAAAGAAAATTGGGATTTAATTACCCAAGACAGATGGGTATTGGATATCATTCACCACGGTTACAGGTTTTATTTCCATACCTTGCCTCCTTTCAAAGGCATGCCAGACATTCCTCCTCTACAAAGAAAAGAGGCTCACAAGCAAATTTCTCTGTTACTCCAAATAGGGGCCATTCAGCCGGTTCCTGTACCAGAAAGGGGCCTAGGATTTTATTCTCGCCTGTTCCTAGTACCAAAGAAGGGGAGCACGTGGAGACCAATTTTGGATTTATCTATCCTCAACACTTATCTGGACATTCCCAAGTTCAAAATGTTGACGTTACAACAGCTTTTACCTCTGCTGGGCAAAGATCACTGGATGGTAACTTTAGATCTCAAGGAGGCTTACCTTCATGTGCCTATCAGGCTAAGTTGCAGGAAGTATCTGCGTTTTCGAGCTGGGAATTCCCATTATCAGTTCTCTGCATTGCCCTTTGGCTTATCTACTGCGCCCAGAGTATTCACAAAGGTTCTGGCTCCAGTGATAGCTTACTTCAGGCTAAAAGGAATACAAATCTATCCTTACTTGGGCGACTGCCTGATTCTGGCTCAAGACAAGGAAGACCTTTTACAGCATTTGGAATATGTGATAGCAGTGCTAAGATGCCTAGGGTATTCTGTGAACGAAATAAAATCCAGTCTAGTACCCTCTCAAGACATGTGCTTTCTGGGTGTGAGACTGAATACAGCAGCCCAGATGGCCTTTTTAACCCCGGACAAACAAAAGAATCTTTCCATTTACTTCCAACATCTATCTCTTCAGTCCGGGCTGACTGCAAGGACAGTCCTTCAAGCCTTAGGGTTCATGGCATCTTGTATTCTGGTGCTTCCCAATGCCAAACTGCATATGAGGAAGCTGCAATGGTATCTCAAGAATGTATGGACACAGCACTGCCAGGATTTGGACACTGTCATTCAAATAATACCTTGCATTCAAAAGGAATTTTTGTGGTGGGCTCAGGAATGTCACCTAAACAAGGGACTCTCTGTGACCCGGCCAGAGGCGAGTCAGATTCTAACGACAGATGCCTCAGACATTGCTTGGGGAGCTCATCTAAATGGAAAGTGGATACAAGACAAGTGGCCTGCCAGACTACAGCATCTACATATCAACATGAAGGAGATGTTAGCAGTCCAGTTTGCATTAATGGCTTTCAAGGAGTTACTTCTTCCAGGGCAGGTGTTGATTCTAACAGACAACACAACTGTCATGTGGTACATCAGCAAGCAAGGGGGAACACATTCTTACCCGTTATGCAGGCAAGCAATGATTTTATGGGAGACTGCGCTCAGCTTGCAACTAACTCTTCAGGCAAGGTTTCTGCCGGGAGCACAGAACTCCTTAGCAGATGTGTTAAGCAGACAAATCATGGATCCCCACGAGTGGAAACTGGATCTTCATGTATTTCGGAAATTGACAGTGTCATGGGGAACTCCAGACATAGATCTGTTCGCTTCTCCACTAAACCACCAGCTGCCAAAGTTTTGCACAAAGAGGTTTCATCACACAGCTTGGAAAGTGGATGCTCTTTCTTTCAGTTGGAAAAATCTTCATGTGTATGCCTTTCCACCTCTGCCTCTTCTCCCAAAGGTGCTCCTAAAGGTCAGACAAGACAAGCCAAGGATGATTTTAATAGCTCCAGATTGGCCTCGGCAACACTGGTACCCATTACTGAGGAGTCTGGTAAGGAAGCCTCCATGGCCTTTACCTTTGATTCCGCACCTGCTGTCTCAGAGGGACGGTCATCTGCTCAATGTCAAGCTTCACTCTCTTCATCTAACAGCCTGGCATATTCTGTTTTGAAACACAGCAGGTCTCAACTTCCTCAACAAGTTTTAAATGTGATTATGGAAGCCAGAAGACCTAGTACAAGGAAAGTGTACGCAGAAAAATGGAAGAGATTTTTATTTTGGAGTGCAGCAAAGAATTTGGAGATTTCTGAGCCTAATTTGAGTGTGGCTCTTCAATATCTTACTGAGTTATTGGACAAAGGTTTGTCTTTCTCTTCCATTAAGATTCATGCTGCAGCAATTTCAGCTCACTATGATTGTGACCCACCATTGTTTTCGCATCCTTTGTTCAAGCAATTTCTTAGAGGGGCAAAGAATATAAGACCCCCACGTAGAGCTCCTACTCCTGCTTGGGATCTCAATTTTGTGTTGGAGAAACTTACTCTACAACCTTTTGAGCCTGCGGCTACTGCTGATTTGAAATACTTGTCATGGAAGACTGCTTTTTTGTTGGCCATTACTTCTGCAAGAAGGGTTTCTGAATTGCAGGCACTTATGGCAGTAGAGCCTTTTTTGATTTTCCATAAGGATAAGGTATCATTACGTACTAATCCTTCCTTTATGCCTAAGGTGGTTTCTAGTGTGGCTTTAAACCAAACTATTCATTTGCCTGCTTTCTATGCAGATCCCCAAAATAAGGGGGAAAAGATTTTGCACACTTTAGATGTACACAGGCAGTTGCGTTATTATTTAAGCAGGACTAAGGATTTTAGGCAGTCTCAGCAGTTGTTTATTTCTTTTGCTTTGAGTTCTCAGGGCAAGCCTGTGTCAAAACAAACTATTTCTAAGTGGATTGGGTTTTGCATTGCATTTTGTTATTCCCATCATGGCAAGGAGATTCCAGCTGGGATTAGGCCTCATTCCACTAGGGCTACTGCCACTTCAACAGCATTTCTAAGGGGGGTGGCAACTAAGGATATTTTGGAGGCAGCTACTTGGAGTTCAGTGCATACTTTCTCTAAGCATTACCACCTTCCTCTCTACTCTAAATCTAGGGCTGGTTTTGCCACAGCTATTTTGCAAGGCATGTTGACAGCTCCTGCTTCTTTATGATTTGCCAGCCTCCCTTACCTCTGCTTTGGGATTCTACCCAAGTGTTAGGACTGCAGCAATGTGGAATGAAGAACATAGTGCAGTTTTGTACCTACCATAAATGTAGATGTTCGAGGATCCACATTGCTGCAGTCCAATTTACCCTCCCTCCTTCCCCTCTGTGTTTAGGGGTGGTTGTGTGGGTGAGGTTATACTCTTGTAATTTTGTATATATTGTACATATTTTTGGTGCAGGAGTGTTTGGTGTTTGTGGTTTTGGCCTGATCTTTTTAGGGTCTTCTGACATCTGGGGCAAGAAAAGACTGAGGATATGACGTCGGTCATGCGCATTTGTACCCTGACGTCCTGACGTCAGACTAATGCGCCTTGACCGACGTCAGCCATATACTTTGGTATTCGGGCCGACTTGGACAGCGGACTACCCAAGTGTTAGGACTGCAGCAATGTGGATCCTCGAACATCTACATTTATGGTAGGTACAAAACTGTACTTTTTTTTCCCCTCCTAGCTTGCAAACGTCCACAGGAATACCATCTATTCCTGGGGATTGGTTATACATCACAATTTTTATCTCATCTCCTATCCTAACCGTTGGTAGTTGAGCCTCATCTACCTCTAACCTTGGCATATTTAATTCTTCCATAAACATTTCCATTTTTATCTTTTCTTGATTTCCGTATTTCTCTGCCTTATACAGACGTTCATAAAATTTCTGAAATATTTCTAATACCTCTATAGGATCTGTTGTTACCTTCCCTGTTGTATGCTCTCTAAACTTGGCAACAGCCTTTCTACTTTCTGTTGCCTGAGTGATTGTTCTAAAAGTTTTTGTGCTCTAGCGTTATCAAAAATGTGCTTTACAGCAGTCTTTCTAAACTTGTGTATATTATTAAAGTAATCCCTTGTTTTCTGCTTAACCTTCTGCTGTTGATTCTCCTCTTGTTTTCTTGTTTTGTGTGATTCCCCCGTTCTGCAGTACTTTATCATTTGTCACTCCTTCTAAATAATTTGTGTTACTTCTTAGCCATAGCTCCCTTTTCTTTTATTTCCACCCTAGTTTTAAACTTCACCTTATTTTTATCCCACACTCTAGCTATATTTTCAGAAGTAATTTCTGTCCTCTCAAATAGCTTTTGAATAATCTTCACTACCATTCCTTAAATTCCTCTCTTTCCAACAGATAAATGGGAAAGCGTCATTGTCTCATTTTTATTTCATTACCCTGTGTTTTTATTTGTTATTGTTGTGCAGGATTGGAAGTAGTTATTGGTGTGTATCAAGACCTTCAATTAAATGCATGTTTCTGTGAAATGTAAATTCTGTCTAGCCTAGCTCAGTTTTTATCTTGGGGAATATGTAAATTCGCTCTGAACACCTACTACTGAATTCACATCTTCCATACCAAATAATAGGTTGAACTTTTATGTAGTTGTTTCTTGTCATATCCATTTAAGAGATTGTCTCGATGGAGACATGAGAACCAGCCAGCCAGTTTCTCATATCAGATTGTCTCCATGGAGACATGAGAATCAGAGTCAGTTTCTGTTTATCAGATTGGTATGAGGGCCATATACAGAATTGCTACTAAGCATACATTCATTTGCTAGAAAAAAGCCTCATAATATTCAATATACTTTTTCATTTTCTTGCTTTCTGTTAAAACAGGTATATATGCACTTGTCTTATTTCTTCCTGTAGGTTACTGGAAGTTTTGTCTGGAGGTCTTATTGCTTTTTGCTGAACAGCTGCAGAGCTTTCCCCAGTCAGTGCTTCTTCCTCACTTTTTGTAGCTGTTTTTTTTTTTCCAGGTGCTCTGTATTTCTTGTTTCCTGGCATCCATGTAGTACACTTACTAGCCAATTACTGAAATTTACCCATAAACACAAAAGTCTACTGGCCTTCTCTGTGGAGTTTGTTTTCACACTGGGAGAGCTAGCATTAAGCTGTTAGTCAGATGACTAACAGTAGTTTGGTATATCAACAAACAAGGAGAAGTCAGGTTATAGTCTTTATTTGGGAAAGCAATGAGGGTCTGACAGTGGGTGATGGCCTTGGGAAACTTTCTCGCACATTACTTTGCGGACAAGCTCAGCAGATCCTTTCTGATGCTTCACAAGTGGTACCTCGGTCCAAAAATAGTAAAACAGATCTTTAGTCACTGGGGCTTTCCCTGCTGTGACCTTTGTGCCTCCCTGGGCAATTCCCAATGCAGTAGGTTCCTCACCATGACTACCACCACAGAGGCAGTCACCGAAGGTTGCTTTTGCCAAGTAGTGGCCATGCAGGCTTGTTAATGCCTTCCCGCCATTATTCCTGCTTTCCAGGTGTGTACAGAAAATGATCAGGTGCAAGGCCTTTCTCTTTCTCAGAGTCTGCCTCCTCCTGGCCAAGACAGATTTGGTTTCCTCTTCTCAGGGAACCATCCCCATGGATATTAGATCCAGTGTAGAATCTTCTTTCATACAACCCCTCATGGAAAGCCTCACCTGGTTCTTCCCATCATAAAAAAATAACTGCATGATTTTTCCAGTTCCACTTATAGCTAGTGATGTATCCCTCTCTTTTGAAGTAGTCAGGATCCTGACAACCTTTCATAGAATGAGCCAGCCCATAAACTTTACCATGCATAGTGGAAGCATTTTGTCATTTTGGTCTATTCTCAGAGCATTGAGCATCTCAGCCTTAACATCTTTCATTTTTTAGCACATATTTTTGTCTCCAGCTCGAGGTTTTTCACACTAAAAGGGCAGCTAACAGCTATTTCTATTCTTCATGCAAAACACCAGGAATCTTTCCTTGCCTCACATAAACTTTGTAAATCATTTCATAAAGGCGGAATCTTGCTTGCATGTCCACTAAGAGAACCTTTTCTCCCTTGGCATTTAAACTTCATGCTGGAAGCATTGACATAGCCACCATTCAAATTGGCTTCCTTGGCTCCATTAAAGTTCTTTTCTTGAAAAACATTTTTGTTCGCCAAATATCTGCTGTGTTTCATGTACTTTATCTGCCCCTTATTTGGTTTGTCATTTAGTACAAACTCATCCTTTCTGAGCTGTTTGTTTCCTTTGCAAGAAATAAGCTAGGCAGAAAAGCTTCCAAAGTTACACTTCCCAGATGGCTTTCAGACTTTATTGCTTACAGCTATGTCACTCACAACTTGCCTGTGCCAGGTAATACCAAGACTCATTCCACCCAGAGATTGGCAACTTCTTGCCTTTTTCAGTTATTCGTAGATGAAATGTGCACAGCTGCCTGTTTGTCCTCCATGCACACATTCATTTACAAATTGAATTTCATTTCTTGGGCTAGAGCATCTTTTGGTGACTGTCCTCAAGGGTCTCTTGTCATGATGTCACCCTACAGTTCTACTAGCTTGGGATCCTGACCACACAAGTCAGATTGGACACATTGAATGAAAAGGATACATAAGTTATGTATTTGGTGTAATGCTAGATCCTTTCATTCATGTTTGTTCACTGAGACTCTTCCATCCCTTTTCCTCGTACTCTTTTACTTGTAGGACCAGAAAAAAATCATTTATCCATTTTTGTGTATGTGTAGACACACACATAAACACACACACACACACACACACACACACACACACACACACACACACACACACACACACACACACACACACACACACACAAACACATACACACACTGGGTGCCAGACTTTATCTGAGGTAATTCAATGTATCTAGTGCGTGATGAGAGGGAAAATCTTAAAGGAGCACGAGGCTGGAGCACTAATGCTGCAGAGTCTGATCCTACAATTGGCTCAGAGACTCGTAAGTTGAATTGGATGGGGCAAAGGAAAGAAGCTGGTGATGTTCATCTTGTTTCACTGTTGAAGTCATCACCTGTGAGTTGTCCCTGCTGTGGTAGCCGCCGGCCCGAATACCAGAGTCAGTGTTTTTCTGCGTTGGCTACAGTTGTTTGTAGATTGATGTCAGGTCGTCATTGCTATAAAGCAAGGCAGCCAGCGCCATTACACCAATCTTTCTTGCCGTGGAGCCCGTAGCAGAAGCAGTTCACAAGTGTGCCGGTAGGTCGCTACCAGAGTTTGAATTCCAGCTGAAAACATCTAAATCCAAGTACCTCGTCGGGGATCCTTTTTTTCTTGCACTAACCGATGTCCGAAAAAGTTAGCAATTGTCTTGTCCGTGGAAAGCAGATCCCACACAGAGTCTTCCATTCATACTGCATCACTTACTTGTTTTGGCCCAGACCATGACGTTCCCCCGTTGCCTGTTCTGTGCCCTTTTTAATGTGAGAACCATTCAACGTAGAGCTCTTATTGTAGACAGTCTTCGCATTCTGAAATGGCATCCATCAGCCAACAATCTGTAGACATTCTGAAAAAAACGTAGAGAGAAAGAGACAGACCACACAAGGCTAAGCTTTCCAACGACTCTACCACTAAGAAGATAGTCAATTCTCCAGAATTCAGTGAGGTGCTTTTGCAGCCCCTGATGCCTGATACGATATCTATGTAGGCCTCTACCGAGACCCTTTCGGAGTCCAGTATGCCACAGAAATCTTCTTAGTCTTCTGAGCCTTTGGCTATCTCTGCCTCTGTTGGGTCCATAGCCACGACACAGGCACCGGTTTCCATGGAGGTTTCTCACACTACTGAATCTAGATAGAAACTGACATCTCATCCAACTACCGTTTCTCTCAGACCGATGGATGTCAGAGCACTCAACTGTCAGTTCTATATGTTAAAATATCAACACACTTTTGAACTATTAAAGCAAAACATTTCAACCTTTCCTGATTGTGCCAATTCGAAAAAGTTTGCAGATTTACTGCACTCACCTTGTCAAGTGACCAAACACTCACTATACTGTGGTTATGACGCCCTAGAAGCCTCAAGCAGGGCAGCAGTGTCAGGATCTGTCATGAGGGAACATGCATGGTTGAAGGAACAACCTCTCTCTGATCATGTCAAGTCTAAATTAATTGATGCACCCCATGGATAAGGACCGCTTGTTTGGAGTAAAAGCAGAAGAGGTGCTTAAAAAGATGGAGGACAAAGCAACATCTGTGCAAACAGTAAAAGATTTCTTTCAGGTTCAACCTCTTAGATTCAGCAGGAACTTTCCCTCTAAGCACTGGTCCTTCCTTGCACCTAGCAGACAGGGGCAAGGTAAGCCCCGCAGGGACAGACCACCCAGGCCCCTATCCCAGGGACAGCAGAGAACCAAACAGTGGACCACTTACACCCCAAAGACAGGAGTTCTAAGCCATCCTTCTATGGCAAAAACTCTGAATGACTCCCTCTCCCCCTTCTACCCTCCTGTCACTCACCAAAAGCTAGGAGGAAGGCTCTCCCTCTGCAAAGAAAATTGGCTTTCTATAACAAAGGACCAATGAGTTGTGCTGATCATTTTTCACAGATACAAATTCTCTTTCAATAAACTCCCAATTCCAAGAGGGTACCTATACTTGCCTCCAAATCAGTGGGCAGAGGCATTGCAACAGGTCCAAACTGTCATATCCCAGGGGGGCAGTAGAACCTGTTCCCTCAGATCAAACGGCAAAGGCTTTTATTCCAGACTATTCCTTGCTCTCAGAAAAGAGGACACTTGGCACCCCATCCTGGATCTATCTATTCTGAACACCTCCCTGGTGGTCCCCAAATTAAAAGTGCTAACTTTGCAGTAGCTGTTGCTTATGCTGACAAAAAATGCCTGGTTAGTGACCCTAGACCTAAAAGATGCCTACCTCCACATCCCCATAAGGGAATCCTGCAAGAAATTCCTGCACTTCAGAGTAGGCTTACAACACTTTCAGTTCTCTGCGCTACCATTTGGCTTATCTACTGCTCCCAGAGTATTCACCGAATGCTTAGCCATGGCCATAGCATTTTTCTGACAGAGAAATATCCAGATTAACCTTTACCTGGATGAGTGCCTCATTCAGGCAGAATACAAAGAAAAGCTGCTCCAGGACCTTCTCTTTGCCAAAACCCTCCTAACATCCGTAGGGTTCACCATCAATGAGAAGAAATAAAAGCAAACACCCTTCAGGAAGATCATTTTCTTGGGGGCACTGCTGGACACAGCATCCAAAATGACCTTCCTAGCCCCAGAAAAGCAGAACTTCCTGCCTCTCTACTTTACCCAGCTGGCTTCCAGAAGTCACCTCACTGCGAGGAAGTTCCTGCAAGCCTTGGGGTACATGGCATCTTGCATCCTTCTAATTCCTCTGGCCAGGCTTCACATGAGGAAGCTTCAGTGGTGTCTAAAGAACCTTTGGTGTCAGCACTTTCAGCCTCTAGAGACCTCTCTCCCTCTGATCCCCTGTATAAGAGCGGAGTTTCTCTGTTGAGCAGGGGCCTCTGCCAAGAACAAGGGTCTTCCCTTCATCCTCCGCCCTACTGGGCAGACCATCACCACCGATGCCTCAGGCATTGCTTGGGGCACTCATCTAGCAGGCATGTGCACCCAGGGTCTTTGGGATGCTCAGCAACTTCTGTTACACATCAGTCAGAAGGAAATGATGGCAGTGCAAAAGGCTCTGACATCCTTCAAACACCATCTCAAGCCAGGGGTTCTCCTTATCAAAGCAGACACCACAGTAATGTGGTACATCAACAAACAGGGAGGGACCCAACCTTACCCTCTGTGCAGGCTAGCCATGATCCTTTGGCTGACAGCCTCCTCCATGGGATTACACCTAATTGCTCACTACCTACCAGGGATCAACAACATCCTGGCAGACCACCTAAGCAGAAACTTACTGGACCTCCACGAATGGCAGCTCCACAGAAAAATCTTTTTGCAAGTCAGTCAGGAGTGGGGAACTTCAGAGGTGGATCTCTTTGCTTTGCACCTCAACCACCAGCTGAAAAAATTCTGTACTAGGGAGTATCGCCACCTAGTGTGGAAGGTGGATGCCTTGAACTTCCCCTGGAACTCACTGTTTTTGTACGCATTCCCTCCTCTTCCTCTTATTCTCAAGGTACTGATCAAGATAAGGGAGGAGAGACCAAAGGCCATCCTCACTGCTTCAGATTGGCCCAGACAGCATTGGTACCCCTTACTGCGCAGCCTGAGAGAACAGCCTCCCAGGCAGCTTCTCCTCAACTCAGACCTCTTGACCTAGGTGGGGCAGGAAATGCTGCACCCATACTTGCAGACTATCAAACTGTCCGCATGGCTAATACTTTAAAAGCAAACAAGGGGCCCCTGTTAAACAGGTCCTAGACGTCATCACAGAGGCCAGAAGGCCCAGCACCAGAATATTTTACACAGCCATTCCAGAGGGGGCAGTACCCCACAACCTTCCATCCCTCTTATCCTGGACTACCTAGCGGAGTTGCTCAATAGTGGCCTCTCACTTTCTTCTATTAAAATCCACGCCTCAGCTATTTAAGCTCATTTTGATACAGACCAGCCACTCTTCTCACATCCTTTAATTAAACAATTCCTCAGAGGGGCTTCTAATATCAGACCTCCCCGAAGGCCACCCACACCAGCCTGGGACCTGAATTATGTTTTAGAAAAACTAACCTTACCACCCTTCGAACCTGCTGCTTCAGCAGAATTGAGATACCTTTCCTGGAAGACTGCTTTCCTACTAGCTATCACCTCAGCCAGAAGGGTTTCAGAACTTCTGCCACTCATGGCAGTTGAGCCCTTCATCATTTTCCATGCAGACAGGGTCTCCCTGAGGACTAACCCCTCCTTTATGCCCCAGGTGGTATCGGATGTGACCCTTAACCAGACCATACATTCACCCACCTTTCTTAACCCTTAAAACAAGGGAGAAAGAATTCTGCACTCGCTAGACGTACACAGACAGTTCAGATACTACCTGGACCATACTAAACCCTTCAGAAAAACAGGTCAGCTTCTTGTCAGCTTTGCCCCAGGGGCAGAGGGGAAAGCCATCTCCAAGTAAACCATTTCCAAATGGATATCACACTGTATCCATTTCTGCTATAGAGTACATTGGAAACCACCCCCTTAGTCTGTACCCATTCCACTAGGGCAGCCTCCACTTCCACAGCATTCCTCAGAGGAGTTCCCACCAGGGACATCTTGGAAGCTGCCACCTGGACCTCTTTCCACACCTTTACCACCTTCCTCTTTTCTCTAAGGCTCAGGCAGAGTTTACCTCTGCAGGGATTGCTGACCCAGGCTTAGGTCTCTAATCCTTCCACCCCTCTCCTCAGCTTTGGGAATCCTCCCACAGGTGATGACTGCAACAGTGAAACATGAAGAACATAGTACAGTTGTGTACACTTAGCATAAATGTAGATGTGTGTATTCACTGTTGCAGTCTTGATTTCCCTTCCTCCTTCCCCCTAATATCCTCTTTTCCTCTGGGAGACATAAGCTTCTCATGGTGGCTTTAAGCCACCATCACCACTTTACCATATTTCCTTGTGCTCCTGATGGAATAGGGCAAGAAATACTGATGTAATGGTGTCGGCTGGCTTGCATTATAGCACTGACTACCTGACTTCAGTCTGCAGGCGACAGCAGCCAATGCAGAGAAACACTGAGTCTGGTATTCGGGCCGGCCGAGGGCTACCACAGCAGGGATAAACCCACAGGTGATGACTGCAACAGTGAATACACTCAAACATCTACATTTATGGTAAGTATACACAACTTTACTTTATAGCAAGTACTTACATTTCATTTTCCTCCTCATTACTACAGTGATCTAAGGAGATTTGAGTAGCAGGGTGGCCTTCATGTGCTCAAAGCAAATAACTTTCTGGCCAGACGTTTTAAGGACAAATGCTGTATTTTTTCTCCCTTTCAAATATCATTAAGGTAGACCGGCATTCCTGGCTAGTCTTCTGGTGCTGTAATCTTTCTGTTGGTATCCCATTTGTCGGTGGGGAAGATGGGTACTCTGCTTCAGCACATCAGTGTGGCTTGATGGCAGTGTTTTTTGTGTGGGATTTGCTTGGGTGAGAGATGAATACAATGTTCTTAGCTAATGAGTCTTTTTTTTTTCACACAGGTAGCGTTAATACAGATGTTTCTTTTTTTATAATTTAAATGAATGTTATTTTTTTTCAGTTTGCAAAGATAATTTCATTAGTAACCTAACATCAGTCCTATCATATTCAAAAAGTTATTTATTATAATCTATTCATAGCGGGCTCATATGTGGCTCTTACTGTCCTTGGCCGGCCTCCAGGATCTCCTCAAATTCCTGCTGACTCAACTGTGGACCCTGGAACTATTGGGCATAACCTGTCTTCTGTTACCATGGCTCCTCACTTTTTAGGAGTAGATGTCTGTGACAGAATTTCCATTGATGTCGACAAGATTACAAGTACTATTCCTGTGGAGGTAAGCAGCAGCACAATCCGTTTAGGAGGAGTTTATTTTTGTGACAATGCATTTCTAAATAGGCACACTGGCATTTACTTTTGAATTCTAATATCTGAGTCATGAAATCTGAATGTTTGCTTCTTACTGATGTAGAACTTGCTGAGCAAAAAAGCAAACTGAAGTATATATGTTGCTAAATTCCAAATCACTAAATTTAGACGTTTAAATATGAATTGTAACCTGTAGGCTAAACTGAGCAATGCATAATAAAAGGTAGTTAATGTTAGGGAGCATGTCCTCCTGCACCCCACCCCCCAGATTTGAAGGCTTTACTCCTTTGCTCCCTTAATTGTGTTCTGAAGTTTAGCCATTTCTTAAAAAAAAAAAAAAAAAAGGCAATGTATTTTACAGGAAACATATCTTGTACCCGACATTAAAGCAGCACATCTTTGAAGTGAAAATATGTAAATTGGGGTCATGGGTCAAGGCTTGCCTCCTGCAAAAGCATGTGATTGCTTCCCTATTTCATTTAAAATGTGTGTCACTTTCAGTGTGTAGTTTTCTGCTTTATGAACCTTGCACCATAAGTGATATGAAGTACTTCACATTCAACTTTTAATTTTAAATGCATAAATTGCATATCTTCAGACTGCATTATGTCATTTGATTTTTCTTTTCCTGTAATCACCTTCATTTGCTGATCTTTCACAGCCAGCAAAATATATCAAGAAGCAAAAAGCAGAAGAATTGATATTGTATGCAGAAGTTAAGCAATTTTCAGGAGGAACTGTTTTTAGTCAGTCCATTTGTTGGGTATTAAGACTAACCAGCAGAAAGTGATTATTTAGCATTGTACAGTTTGACAATTTAAGTTTTGTTTTGGTTTGATTTAGTTTATTACATTTGATTGGTAGTATCCAGTAGCTTATTTAGCAAGAAGCAAAAGAAAAAAGATTGGTTTCTTTAATAGGTAACACATTTTGATTTTGGGTGGAACTTTGCTGTTAAATGTGACTGATTTTCAAGGCCACTTTTTTCCTTTTTCCAGAGATTACTTGAGTGATTCTTATAGAAACTGGGAAGTTCATTCAGAAATGTTTTGCCTGTTTTGCATTTCTTGGTGCAGTTTAAGATTATTTACTGTGCTGTAAAAGCTCCTTACTAGTAGAAAAAGGATGTCCAAGTGGGGCTAGAGAAGAGCATTATGAGACTGGATAAGAAAAGACTCTACCTAGATGTAGCTGCAGGTTTTAAATCTGGTGGTGTGTTGTTCAGGGTTCACCCTTGCTTCTTGCCTTTAAGGCAGTTATTTTAGAATTCAGTTATTCTAAAGTGAATATCAGTGGTGGGGCTGTGGGAAATTCAAGTGGAA
Source organism: Protopterus annectens (assembly GCF_019279795.1). Taxonomy (NCBI): domain Eukaryota; kingdom Metazoa; phylum Chordata; order Ceratodontiformes; family Protopteridae; genus Protopterus; species Protopterus annectens. Next base: position 1,409,623,876 of record NC_056741.1, read on the forward strand.
AATGATAGTGTAGCATATTTCAGTAGTACCCTGATCTTGATGCATGACTTAAATGAGTAAATGCATACAGTAGCAGTAAGTAGTTCATTGAATCTGGCAAACACAAAACAGTAGTTGGGTAAGCCCTTAATAAGAGCTGCTTTAATCCTTAATGTAAGCTGTGTATTCCTTTTCTCCCATAACTGTCATGACAGCTACTTCTAACTGTTGCAGCTGCAGCAAAGGTGTCAACTATTAGAAACAGAGTTGTGAAAATGTTGAAAGAATAATGTGACTCGTAAAGTCTTTCAGTTAAGATGAGCATGTGGAGTACTTTAGTTAGCAAATGTCTGCTGAAAAAGATTAACCACATGAGACCTTCAAAATACATAGCTGCAAGCATTTTTTTCAAAGAAGAGAAGAGGTAGGGTTAAGAAGCCATCAAAGTCTGCCTAGGTTTTGTATTCTGCACCAGATATGCAAGACACAAAACATATCAGTCCACTTAGACACACACACTTGTGTAGGTGTGGAAGGTTGTGTGTATATCTGGTTCTCCCCTGGAAATAAGATTTCCATAAATGCAAAGGAAATGGTGCGTTTGCCAAGTTGATGTGCAGAGGCACAAAAATCCGTTAGACTGCCTGGCCAGAGGTGAGCATTTTTGATGTCCTTCAAGGATGCATCTGCAGTCATCACATATGGGTTGTCCTGCCTCAGGCAGCCCTTCGGTCGGCCGAATTCCAAAGTCTGGGTCTGGCCTTGGCTGATGTCGCACTTTCCCCGACGTCAGAGCGTCTGGGGTATAAAAGCATCAGCAGACGCCATTTTCCTCAGTCTTTCTTGCCGCGTGGTGCCTGAAGCAGAAGCAGTTGGCAAGTGCCGGTCAGCCAGCTCCTGTGATTCAGCTACCGAAGACTTCGAAAAAGCTAAGTACCCCGTTGGGGACTCTTTCTTGCCTCAGCCGATGTCAGATAAAGTTAATAATTGTTCAACTTGTGGGAAACAAATACCTCATAAGGATTTCCACTCTTACTGCCTCCCCTGCCTAGGCCCAGACCACGACGTCTCGGCCTGTTCAGCCTGTGCTTCCTTCAACCGACGAACTCTTAGACGTCGGTCGGAGTTGGCAGAGGAATTCTTTGGGGCTAGTTTTGCTTACAAGATGCCGTCGGAGACTCCGACTTCGCATTTAGTTAAGAAACGGAAGGACAAGGACCGACACATGCGGGCCGCGGTTTCGGCTGAAATCACGGTCAGGCCTACCGCGAGCGTCTCGGTCTCGGCTGAAACAGAGTCCTTGGTACTTCCAATTACCGAAACCGCACAACCGACTACCTCGGCCCCGGAGGCCCCAGCCGAGTCGGTTATTGAATTACCTTCTGAAACTGGTGTCCAAGAACCTTCCGACACCATTCCTTTAGACAAGTCTACTCCTGCACGTGGTGCAGCCAGACCTCCTGCATCCATGTCCATTAAGGCTTTCTCTCTGGCTAAAGCTGCTAAACTTACTAAAGCTTTGCCTCCCAAGGTTACCTCTGAGACCTTCTACTGGCTCACAGATTCTTAGCTTAGCAGAGGATCTTATCTCCTTAATTAGAGGTTCTCAACCTCATCCGGACAGGGGCTCTCAACCACCTCCAGACAAAAGGCCCAGGGTTGAGCCCTCTGACCCCCACTCCTCAGATGAGTCCACTGATGGCTCTACTCTGTCAGACCACCAGGAGGAGGCTTATTCGGCCTACGGGGATTCTGATGCTGAAGAATCTATTCCCTCTCCCCTCCTGAAGAGTTTTCCTTTGGAGAGACATTACACTCTATGTGAGAACATTTTCAATGGCAGGGTCAGGAATTCTCTGATTCTAGAAAGAGATTAAGGACCTTTTTATATTTACCTCAGCATAGGCCTTTAGCTATACCTCCTGTTTTGAATGTCATTGATGATGTGTACTCTGATGCTAGTACAGCCCCTGACTCTCTCCCTCCGGCTCCTGCCAAACCTGATAGGTACTACAGGGTCCCGGACTCACATCTACACCTGTACAAGGCCCACTCTGCTGATCCAGAAACTATTTCCCAGGGCCCAAAAGGGGTTGCAGCTGCCACTGCTAGAAATCCTCTACCCTCTGAAAGGGAGTCCAGAGCTTTAGAGATGGGGTAAGAAAGTGTATACTTCTGCAACTCTTTCCATGAGGGCATTAAATTGTCAATTTCATATGATACAGTACCAAGAGTATTTGTTAGATGAATTGCATAAGAAACTGTCTTCTTCTGAACCCCTTGATCGCAAATCCCTTCAGGATCTGGTACAGAACTCCCATCAGGTTAGTAACCATTTCTTGCAGTGTGGTTATGATGCATTGGAAGCTTCATGTAGGTCAGCTATGACAGGTGCAGTCATACGTAGGCATGCCTGGCTGAAGGAACAATCTCTGCCAGACCATGTTAAAGCTAAGCTTTTGGATGCTCCTATGGAAAAGCAAAAATTATTTGGTTCCACGGCTCAAGAGGTCTTAAAGAAATTTGAAGAAAAGGCAAAATCTGTGCAGTCAAAGACTTTCTGCAAGTCCAACCACCGAGATTCAGCAGAAATTGGCCTACTAAGAATTGGTCCTTTCCGGACTCAGACAGATCTCAGAGAGGCAGGAATAGCCGTGCCAGAGGTAGAGGGCAAGCTAGAGGCTCCTACAGAGGCCGTCAATGGCAGCCTCCCAACCAGAGAGGTAGTGCAGGAACTACAACTGCTACACCAGGACAGACTCAATGACTTTGTTTCGACTCCGCCGACCAGGGCTCAATTAGAAGCACCTTTGGGCGGAAAGCTTTCTTTATTTTCAAAAAATTGGCACAGCATTACAAGGGACACATGTACACTGCAAATAATAGACAAAGGATACAGGTTCCATTTCCACACATTGCCAAAAAGAAAAGGCATGCCAGACCTGCCACCAAATCAGAGGGCAGAGGCTTTGAAGCAAATTTCCAACTTAATACAAATGAAAGCTATAGAAAAGGTACCTCTTTCAGAACAAGGCCAAGGATTTTACTCCAGATTATTCCTTGTTCCAAGAAAAGAAAATCAATGGAGGCCTATTCTCGACTTGTCCGCACTGAATACTTACCTCATTGTGCCAAAATTCAAAATGCTGACTCTACAGCAACTCCTTCCCATGCTGGGCAAGGGGTCTTGGCTGGTGACTCTAGACCTCAAGGAGGCATACCTGCATGTCCCTATCAGACAAAGTTGCAGAAGATGCCTCAGATTTCTTGCAGGGTCAGAGCGTTATTTCTCAGCATTGCCCTTTGGCTTATCTACTGCGCCCAGAGTATTCACGAAATGCCTGGCATCAGTAATTGCACACTGCAGACTTCAGGGGATTCAAATTTACCCATATCTGGACGACTGCCTTATACAAGCGGACAGCAAGCAAACTTTGTTAAAGGACTTGGATTATGCCATCCACCTACTGCAGGCCTTGGGATATACAGTCAACATCCACAAATCAAGACTTGTTCCATCCCAAAGAATAACTTTTCTGGGTGCGGATCTAGACACAACCACCCAAATGGCCTTTCTCACAGAAGAAAAACAAAACAACTACGGCATTACTTCAAGAATCTGACAAGACAAACTCAGCTGACTGCAAGGAAAATCCTGCAGGCCCTGGGTTACATGGCATCTTGCATTCTTCTGATTCCACAAGCAAGGCTGCATATGAGAAAATTACAATGGTACCTAAGGAGTTTATGGACTCAGCACAGTCACAGCTTAGAAACTTGGATCCCACTCATTCCATGCCTCCAAAAGGAATTTCTGTGGTGGGCTTAAGCCTGCCAGTCGAACAGCGGGTTGCCCTTCAGCAAGCCAAGAACCAACCAAACCATCACTACGGACGCTTCAGACCAAGGTTGGGGAGCACACATGGAGGGCAGATGTATCCAAGGGCTATGGTCACAAAGAGAGCTGCGCATGCACATAAACCAAAAGGAAATGCTGGCAGTGATACACGCAGTCGAGGCCTTCAAACTTTTTCTTCATCAAGGCCACCTACTCATGAGGACAGACAACACCACAGTTATGTGGTACATAAACAAGCAAGGAGGCACCCATTCCTACCCTCTTTGCAGACTGGCAATGAATCTATGGGAGCTTTCCTTGAAACTCAATATACAGCTGCAGTCCCAGTTCGTGCCAGGGAAAGACAATATACTGGCAGACAGCTTAAGCAGAAATATCATGGATGCACACGAATGGATGCTGCACCCAGACATCTTCTTACTCCTAACACAATCATGGGGAAGGCCGGAAATAGATCTGTTCGCCTCCCCCCACAATCATCAACTGAAGAAATTCTGCTCAAGGACATACCACTCACAAGCATGGAAAGTGGACGCTCTCTCTTTCAGCTGGAAGGCTCTAACAGTGTATGCTTTTCCACCTCTCCCATTAATGACCAAGGTCTTACTGAAGATCAGGACAGAGCAGCCCAGAGTGATTCTGATAGCTCCAAACTGGCCAATACAGCACTAGTACCCACTGTTAAAGAGCATGTCACAGATGAAACCGTGGCCTCTCCCCCTATGGCCACTTCTACTGACGCAGCACAATTTCAAGACTCTGCATTCCAACCTGAAAACCTTGCAGCTAACTGCCTGGAAAATACCATGACTCCTCCTCAGGATAAGCTATCCCAGAAAGTGAAGGATATTATTATGGAAGCTCGACGGCCTTCCACAAGGAAGGCATATTCAGCAAAATGGAAAAGATTTCACACTTGGAACACAACAAAAGGCCTAGATGTGACAGTGATGAACATGGCACATATACTGGAATATTTGGCCGAATTGTTCCACAGCGGCCTGTCTTACTCTTCCATTAAGATACATGTCTCAGCAATTTCAGCAGAATACAATGTTAATCCGCCTGTCTTCTCTCATCCTCTCATGAGACAGTTTCTAAGAGGAATCAAAAACATCAATCCTCCAAGGAAACCACCTCTACCTACTTGGGACCTTAACTTTGTGTTGGAAAAACTAACACTTCCTCCCTTGGAACCAGCAGCATCTGCAGATCTACAGTTTCTGTCTTGGAAAACTGCCTTCCTTCTGGCCATAACCTCAGCAAGAAGAGTATCTGAGTTACAAGCTCTAATGGCAGTACAGCCATTTCTTATCTTTTATCAGGACAGTGTTTCATTGAGAACCAATCCTACATTTATGCCAAAGGTGGGATCCAGGGTATCTTTGAACCAAGCTATTCACTTGCCTACATTCTTCCCACAACCACAAAATAAAGGGGAGAAACTTCTGCACACCCTGGACATACACAGACAGTTGCGCTACTACTTGGACAGAACTAAAAGTTACAGAAAGACTGACCAGCTGTTTGTAGCATATGCTGCTGGGGCACAAGGAAAAGCAATTTCCAAACAGACAATTTCAAAATGGATAGGAAATTGCATTCATTTTTGTTACTCCTTTCATGGAAAAACTGTGCCAGCTAGCATTAGACCTCATTCCACGAGAGCCACAGCCACCACCACAGCCTTCCTAAGAGGGGTGGCTACCAAGGACATTTTAGAAGCTGCTACATGGAGCTCCGTGCATACATTTGCCAAGCATTACAATTTACCCTTATACTCCAGATCCAGAGCAGGCTTTGCTACGGCAGTCCTGCAGGGTATCTTAGCTACACCATCCTTTACTTAGTACCTCCAACCCCAGATTGGCTATGGTATTCTACCCATATGTGATGACTGCAGATGCATCCTTGAAGGACATAGTACAGTTTTGTACCTACCATAAATGTAGATGTCCAATAGGTATGCATCTGCAGTCAGTTTACCTCCCTCCTTCCCTCTGTGGTATTCTTGGGTACTTACCCCTCTTATAGCTAGCTGGGGGGATCTATTATGGTGTATTTGTTTTTATAGTACTGTGCATGTTTGGATTTGTTTTTGCAATGCACATCTCCAAATTTTAGCCTTCCTTAGAGGGCACCTGGCATCTGGGGCAAGAAAAACTGAGGAAAATGGCGTCGGCTGATGCTTTTATACCCCAGACGCTCTGACGTCGGGGAAAGTGCGACAT
>NC_056741.1:1409637444-1409640904 GCF_019279795.1 Protopterus annectens
CCCCTATGGTGAAACTCAGAAATGGGATGCTGCCCATGAGTTCGTCTAGGAAGGAGTCCAATTCCTGTGGGGAGCCCTTCCAGAGAATAAAAAGGTCGTCTATGTATCTTTTGTATAGGCAGACCTTTTTGAACCCGTTGAGGTGGGTTAGGGTGTCTTCTTCCCAGGCACAGAGCACAAGGTTGGCATAGGCTGGGGCCATTTTGGCACCCATGGCTACCCCCTTGAGCTGTTGGTAGATAGTTTTGTCAAACTCAAAGTAGTTGTTGTTAAGCACCAGTTTTAGAAGTGTGCAGAGTGTGTCTACTCTATCTGGTGACATGTGCCTGTGTGTCACCAGGTATCGTTTGACTAACTGTATACCTTCAGCATGTGGGATGCTGGGGTACAGTGCCGTGATATCCAGGGTGACAAGTAGGAAGGGTGAGTCAGTGGGTTCATGTTGGATCTTGTGGATCTCACGTAAGAACACCCAGGAGTCTTTGAGGTAGAATCTCGAGCTCTGGACTAGTGGATTGAAATAGAAGTCCAGTAGTTCCGAGATATACTCTGTCTTTGTTCTCTTGGAGGAGACTATATGTCTCATCGGTGGGTCCTCTGTGTTTTTGTGGATCTTGGGGATTCCAAACAGGTGGCCTACTGTGGGGGAGTCTACAGACATAAAGTCTAGTTCCTCTTCTGAGATCTTTTCTTTGTAGGCCAATAGGAGCAGGGTAGAGTCTATGGTCTTGAACTTGTGTAGGACCTCAGCTTTTGAAACCTTTTGGTAACATTGTTCATCATTCAGCACTATCTGTAGTTTGTTCAGGTAGTCTGCTTCGGACATAACTACTACCCCAGCGCCTTTATCTGCCTTGAGGACCCTCAGGCTGTGGTCCTGGCAGAGTTGGTGTAGGGCAGCTCTTTCGCTGGGGGAAAGGTTGCTGTTGGGTTGGGTGTGGGGCCTGCGGAAGAGAGTCCTGATCTCTGATTCACACACTTTGGAGAACACACTAATGTGTGTGTTCAGTGTGGGGTTAATGGTGCTCTTTCTCCTAAGGGGCGGGGGCTCACTGCTACTGTCATCACTGTCCTGTGTGGATTCAGTGTGGTCAGGTGTGGACATGGGGGCCTCTGCTCTCATTTGTCTGACCTGGGCCCTTAATGTGACCCGGTCCCTTGTGTCAGTTGGTACTGCCCTACAGGGAGCTACTGTTACTTGGTCAGTGGTTCCAGGAGTTGCGCCAATTGTACCAGTGCATTCCAACATAGGTGGGGCTGGTCCCTTGCATCTGGCGTCCAACTGGTCAGGGACACTTGGACAGCTACTAGCGGTATGGGAACAGCACCTGGGTGGGTTATTGTTGGTTGACTCAAACCTGGAGACAATCCGGCTATTCCGTGCTAAGGTACCCTCTCCTACCTTATCTGAGGGACCAGGGAAACCCTTGGTAGTACTCACACTGGGCTTTAAGTAGCTGGCCGGGGTGTCCCTGTAGCTATCTCTTAAAGAGGTACAGGTAGTCTGGTATGCTGAGCGTGCATCAGGCCTCTTAAATGTGGGATTACTAGTTATGCTGTCTGGGTCTCCTCGTATACCCTTATCTGGGAGTAGCTGCTTGCTACCTTTGTTTACATGCACGATGGGGCTATGCTTGGGACTGGTGTGTGCTACGGAGTAGCTGAAGGGGCTAACTGGTGCACCAGGGGGCGCTATTGCAGAATTAGCTGTTCTCTGTATGCTAGCGTTGGTTGACACCTGGTGCGTGTGGGAAGGCAATTCGTGTGAAAAAGCTATAGTACTGGACGGGAAAATATCATAATGTTTGCGTTTAGCCAGAGAACGTGCTTTACAACCTAGACCACCACTGTTACAACCAAAATCACAATCAACAATTCTTCTGTGTATAGTAGGTGAATGTACGTCAGAATCTGGACTAGCATTGTTCGACTCTAAATACATTTTACCTGACTCTAGCTTCCCCTTGTCTGGTTCGTGTTTGTAGGAAGAAGGCCTCATAGAGACCTGATTATGAATACCACACTCAAGATTCTGCTCAGAAGAAATAACTAAACATGCGTGTGCATGAGTTACGTCAGGGGAAGCGTTAGTAAGGTTAAGCAGGGCTGCATCTGCTGGCCCTCCAGTGAGCGCTTTATCAGGTAATAAGGTTACATTAATACAGTCGTCAGCTTTCCCCTGGTGCGTGGTGTGAGGCACAGAGTGGTTAAACGCAATAGTATTTGAATGCGACTTTGCATTTTGTACAAGCTTAGATTGAGAATTCAGAACAGAAACCACAACACTTTGATTTGTATTTTGTACAAGCTTAGATTGAGAACTCAGAACAGAAACCACAACACTTTGATTTGTTAGATCATTACTAGTAGACAATTTTAAGTTAGCGTCCCGGTGTGCATTAGAAGATTTTTTATCCTGACCAGAAACCACAGTACTACTTTTTGTTAAGACAGAGTCCTGGTGCACACTATAAGATTTATTATCGTGACCTGGTGGGGTCATAAGTCTTGTGTTCGCAACGGTTTTGTCCGAGCTGGCGATTTTATGTTTCGGCTGGGCTGTCACGTAGAAGTCCGTCTCTCTCGAGAGGAGATACTTATTAGAGGTGTACCTGGAGTTAAAGGGCGCCACACTCAAATCATGGTGGACGGGGTCTCTTTCAACCTCGTTACCTGAATTAGCACCTGGATTGGTGCCAAAAATGCTGGCAGTACTATTGTGGGAAGCTGCAAGCACCTGGGAAGGAAGCAGCCCCGTATTGCTGGTTGGCAAGGACTGTAGATGTGGGTTGCCTGGAGCCATGGTGCTCGTATTACCACTATTGCAGCCAGCTGCCGAGTGACTGGGACCCGGAGGGGCAGAGTAAACCGATGAGGTACTTACGTTAAGTAGGTCCAAAGTGCCGTCCAGTCGGAAGTGCTGAGGGTTTCCCTGCGGCGGTGTGGAAAAACTGCTGGATTTTCTTGTTGGTGTAGGCGTTGTGGTGCGCCGCTCGTGTGGCGGGAAGCTGAGTCTGCCTGTGGATCCAGTAGGTACCTCTTGGCTCTGGGTTGACAAGTGCTCCGGATCCCAGTCGAACTTGTTACTGTGGAAGTTGTGTCTTAAATTCAGCTTCCTACAGTACAGTTTGAGGTCAAGGATTACTTCTGTGCTGTTGGCTCGCTGTGTCGGAATAAAATTGAGCCCTTTGCTTAACAGATCGAGGGCACCATTGCTGAGGGGGAGGTCAGTGAGATTGAAAATTTTTTGAGAGTCCTTACACATCGGCTTTATGGCAGAGGACGCACTTATTGCTCTTGCCTTTGCTTGGCTTTTCTGGGCCACCTGTTGGTCACAGGCGCTCCCTTTTGCTGGGCTCTGCCCCTTCCCCTTCCCCTCGTTGCTTGGTGCTTTGGGTGGTTGATCGCTCCTTGGTCGGTGCTGTAAAAGTCCCTGTGTTGGGCTTGTATTTTCCATTGT